>NC_089588.1:73960674-74260674 GCF_019320115.1 Miscanthus floridulus
GTAGATCATGTTCTTTGAGGTAATGGCGGAGATCGTTATTACCATCACGGCGATCCCGGTTGCCACCCTGGTTAACCCTGCAACCACGGTTATCACGGTGATTATCGCGGTTGTCTCGGCGGTTGTCGTCCCGACCACCATCATGGCCACCGTTTCCGCCTTAATGGTTGTCTGATGAGTCGTTGTTGCGCGAGCCACGTTGGTTGGGTGGCTGTGAGCGACTTGAGTACTGGCGGCTGTGGCTTGATTCGACTAAGACGGATGGAGCCCAGGCTTGATTTACAATCTTTGTGGTCTGGGCCATAGCAGCCGTTAGGTAAGCTTGTATATTATCACGAACTACCTGGGTTTCTAGGGTATTGGGTAGTTGTTGCATTGTCGCCATAGCAACAGCTACGTTGGTGCTTGGAGTCCTGAAGACCTGCTTGTCCCCCACCCTGTCAAAGGCATTGTTAAGGTCATGTGGCTGGACCCTTATGCGTCGTGCCTCCTCTTCTACCTCGGCTTCGATTTGTCGGCGATTAAACCGGTCAATATTGTGTGCTTCGCATGCTAGCCTTTCTTGTTCTGTTTTGCCAACTGTTGGTGGTTCATCATTACTGACAACATTGATCAAGTCTCCTCGCCTTGGTGGGAAGGATGGGAATCGTGGGAACCCCGGGGTGTGGTCTGGGATATCCAGATCGTATTCAACGCCTTCATTGTCATGATGCTGGAGCTCGGTGTGGACGGAGCCATTAGATGCAATGCCGGATGGGGAGCTTGAGCCACCCTCTTGAACTTTGTGGACCAATCCTTCTTGATACTCCTCAATCCGGACCATGTTGACAAAGTTGCGCAGGCCGTAGAGCTGAGCCTGGTAGTTCTCCATCGAGGCTTCGCACTTGGAGAGCCGAAGACCCGTCACGGGGGCTGGTCGGCGATGAACGGAGCGCCCTTTAGGAGTAGATGTGACCACGAGATCCGTACTGAGTCGTGCAGGACAACTGGCCCGAGCTGGTCGGGTAGATCTGTTGTGGGTAGTGGTTACCTGCTCATTAGGTTGACTTTGAATCGAACTTACCAGAGCTAGGGTTTCAGCAAGTTTGGTGCCGACCCGATCGATGGAGTTGAGCAGGTCGGTGTTGTCGATCTGCCTCCCTTTGTAGCGAGGAAGCGGATGACGGGTTGTCGGCGTGGCTGAAGACGATGCTGGCGTGGCCGGAGCCAGATCCACCGTGGTCGGAGCCGTAGCCGATGCAGGTGAAGCAGTGGTCGAGCAGATTGAATCCGCGCCTCCTCCGTGGTCATGGCGATGAAGTCATCGGAGCCAGTGGTCCAGGTGATCTGGCCGATGGTGAACGTGAGGCCTTTCGGCGTAGCCATAGAACCGGGGATGATGACCATCTTGTTCGTCTGGAGAGCAGTACGCACACCCCCTACCTGGTGTGCCACTGTCGACAAAATATGGTCGGTAGTCTACCTAGGGGTATGCCCAAGGTAGTAGATTATCGGTAGACAGATGCGCAAGCTACAAACAAGATGGTGACGCAAGACAGACATGAGGTTTTATCCAGGTTCGGTCACCGTGAAGGCGTAATACCTACGTCCTACATCTGATTGTATTGCTATATGTCAATGAGATGTTTTTGAGAGGGGTCCCCTGCCCGCCTTATATAGTCTGGGGGGCGGGGTTATAGATCTGGAAACTAATCCTAACCAGTTATAATTGCCATAGGTGCCCGGATAAGGATTCCTATTCTAACCGACCAGGATCTTGCTTGATCTCCAAATCTGCTTTGATTCCTTGCGCGGGACTCCGAACAGATTGACCAGGCCGCGCGTTGTCTTCTAGTGGGCCAGACCTCCTGGTCCGGGCTGGACCAAGCCTAGCCGTAAGGGTATAAGGGTTAATACCCCCACACTGCCAGATGAAGGATCGCATCCCACATCACAAGACTCCCTTCAACTACCGCCACGTACTTCCAAGTACAATGCTGCTGCGGGATTAGCCTACCTCTAATCTCTATCATAAGACTCCCTCCAGCTACGGCAAGATACGCAAGAACTGTAAAATACGCTCGGGGGCTGCTCTACTTCACAAACTAACATATTCATGACTACGGAGACTTCAGACCACGCAACAAAAATGCTCGATGAATCAAAACAGCACAGGAGGAGGATATTTATAGGCCAAAGAAGCGGTGCACATGGACCAGGAGCACCAGCGGAACAAACCTAACAAAGGACACAGTGAAAAGACATAATTCAATGAAAGAGGACTCAGGCGTGAAGGAACAGTACTCAAGGACAAGCATATTCGAAAGGATATACCAACACTGTACAACTCATAAACAAACAACATTTACACTCAACCACCACCATACAACTACATCTGACAACAGCAGACTACCAGAGAATATGCCAAGACCTTGCATCCGAGTTCTTCCTAAACAAAACAACCTGGATATATGCTCGGGGGCTGCAACAGGAGAGGTTTTCAGTTCTTTCGAACAACTCAGATTCAAGACCCTCCAACTTTTTGTTCCGAATAGCAAGAGGCTCGGGGCTACACTCAGTGAGTGCACTTTTTCCTTCAAAAAAGCGCGCGTCACCAAGAGGACTACTTCAAGACAACCATTTTTTCAAACGACACAAGATTCAAGACCCTCCAACTTTTTGTTCTAAATAGCAAGAGGCTCGGGGGCTACACTCAGTGAGTGCACTTTTTCCTTCAAAAAGCGCACATCACTCAGAAGACTTCTTCAAGACAGACGACTTCAAGGCCACACAACAAAAAGAACCCGGGTATATGCTCGGGAGCCCTTCGACGAAGTATCAGGGTAATTTCAAGAAAAGACCCTCAAGCTCCTTGTGCCAAATAGCAAGAGGCTCGGGGGCTACATCCAAATGGGAGGACTTTTTTCTTCAAAAAAGTACACACCATGCGAAGATCTCACGAAGCGCTACACGGTTTCGCTCAAGAAAGCACTCGGACGACGCTTGTTCCTGCTCGACAAGACTTGAAGGAGCAAGACGAGGCTTCGAGAACTCAACCATGAAGTGCTCGGGGGCTTGTTGGTGCGGGACCCACGGGATACCCCGCAAGGAAGGGAGAAGATCTAGTCTAACTAGGATTCTTCCCCTGTAATCTTAGTAGTAGTATTATTCTGTAATCCTACTAGGAACTCTCATTGTAAATCGACTAGGATTCTGACCTCCTGACTATATAAAGGAGGGCAGGGATCCTAAGGACAAAAGAACAATTGTATAACACAACACTTTACAATCAATCCAACGCAAAGACTAACGCCGACTGGACGTAGGGCTATTACTCGATCAACGATCGAGGGTCCAAACTAGGATAAATCGACTGTCTCTTGCGTTTACCGTCGAGTTCCGCATACGCTGAAGCCCGAACATACTGCTCCGGGTACCCCTGTGACAGGCTATCGGTGGTCAAACATCGACAAAGAGGCACTTAGTTTAAAGTCAGTCTCTCAACCTTATAGTTCAGGTTAGCTTGGGACCAAACCGCTTTGTCTATTAAGTCCACTAATTTGATCAGGTCAAAGGTTGTTAGCTCTCTAGCGATTTGGTCTTTCTTAACCAAGCCTGAAATAATTTCTAACACATACAACTACAAAGTTATTCGATCGTGGATGCTCATGATACTTAATCCCCCAAAATAGTTACTGCATTCTTGAACTGGAGAATCTAAGAAATCATGATCAATTTACATGTTTATAAGACCAGAAAACCATATGATGTGACCATATATAAGAACCTTCGGTGGATACGGCTAACCTCTTAATTTGTCTATTTACAATGCCAAACCTAACAAAAGAGTGATAACTTAACAAACATTAACACCTCAGATGTTTATAATCTTTGAATTTCGATCAAATCCTCCTTTTTAATTATTTGCATTTTCACCCTGAATTCATATATGGTAGCTCAGTTGATTTGGTTCAACGAAATTTGCCTGTGTTGTTTGTGTTCTAGACTTGTCACGAGTGATCTGGGTTATTCATTAAGTGGTAGGTGTTATGTATGTCATGAACAAATTGTCCATGACAACTTTTTTTGTCAAATAATTTTAGATCTATTAGCTTAATCATCCTCTCAGGGTGCTTACATATAGGGAGATAAGATGTGCATGTGTATTTTCGTAGGGTTCAGTGGGTTGCCACTGGCCATGCATAGAGCTAGGGCCTCTTTGGTTAAAGGCCTAGACATCTTACCTGGAAAAATGTGTTGTTTGAGAGTTTTCTAGAAATTTGATGGAATCTATCTGGTGCCTGATGAGGCAAATAGATGATAGTTTATTTGGTTGAAAGTCTATGCTTAAAAACAGTTATATAAATAAAAACAAAACAGTATTTTGTTTACTAACATGATATTTGATTAGTTGAACAACAACTTTTCATATATTTACCTTTTCTCACCTTTATAAGAATAAAATAAATATTTATATTTTGGAGAATAAATATTTGCAATAATAATAATAATAATAATAATAATATTGTTGTTGTTGTTGTTGTTGATGTTGTTATTGTTATTATTATTATTGTTGTTATTATATAAGTTATTTAAATTAAAATGACAAGATAAACAAAATAGAAACATGTTTTAGCTTATAATCATGGGTGGTCATTTGCTTGATTTGACGTGAATAGAGAAACTATAGAAAGACTATGCAACAGCAACATTGCTTAGCGTGTAATCATGGTCATCAGCCGAGACAACAGTCGCCCTAGAGCCAGGCGTTCATTTTCATCTGCCTGGGTGGATCGTTGTTGCCTGATCCAATCACCTTTTCAGGGTTGTATTGTAACCAAACGCTACGCAGGCAAGCTCGATCCAGGCAAGTGTGTTGCCAGGCAATTTGAGCCGAGGGCTGTAAACAAACAGGCCCCTAGTGTTTTGTAGAAGAAAAAAAATAACGTATTTGCATCGTTAAAGTCACTAATCCTTGTATATGAATTAAAATTAGGTGTAGATGTCGTTTGTGAGGTGACAGGACGAATATTCTATCGGCTCGTGCGCGTGTGATCCGTCGATGAGGTGTCACCATCACCGCTGGATGATGACAGAAGGCGACCCGTAGGCACAGCTACTAGCTGGCTGCAGGCTGCCTGCAATTGGGTGGTTCCATCCATGGAAAGCTCTGTTTCCTTGTGATGTGATACTGAGAAGAGGTTGCTTTGCAGAGGGGGGATGTGCGTCATCCGTGATGCTCCGCCGAAACGGCTGGGCCTGCACGCACGGTGCACCAAGAGAAAACGCGACTAGTACATTCGATTACCAATATTGCTGTGTGCATTGCATACTTCAGAGTGTTTGTCGCGTAGAAACGCAGAGAAGTTACTGTCCCCAGATTCAAACCTTTCGCCTACGTATCGATTTGCCTGACAACGTGTTTTACGTTTTAACTATAGTCATCAGGTCGGTTATCAAGGAGAAGAATTATTTGAATACCTTCTTAAGAAAACTTACACAAGCATTTTCTGCCAAATCTTGTATAGTTTAAGTTCTCCCAAAGTTAACTTATGTCAAGAAGCTGTTTTGGTGGAAAACATATGTGCCTGAGTTGTTTGAAATTCTCTTAAAACTTACGAAGTTGCGGTTAGAAAAGAATGAGAAAAATGAGAATTACACATACATAAAAATAAAAATAAAAAAAGGACGAAAGGAGGCCGTCGCGCAGGCAAGCAGTGAGGCGGTGCGGTGTGCGCGCAGCTACTTTGTGGGCGCAGTATGCAGCAACAAACACCGTGCAGGCGGCCGAGACGAACGGCGCAATCCCCAACCGCTGAACCAACGCGCATACTAGGCGGCAGGCAGGCGCGGAGGCTGCCGCAGCCAGCACTCCACACCCCGAGCAACGGACGCGGTGCGCTGCATCTTCCCCGGGGCGGCGGTCCGCGCGCATTAGGAGTACTAAACATTCCCTGCACCCAAGGCTGTCTACGTGGTCGCATTCGCACGCACCGGCCACTGCCCGCCAGAGCAGCCACCAGCCAGCCAACAGGTGCACCACGAGCCAAAGAACGAGGGCCCCCCGTGATCTGCCTCCGCTTCCTTCTCTCTCGCTTATCCGGATTATTTACACATTTGATCCGGCCCTGTCGCTGTCAACCGCTCCACCCGAGCTATTCTACTGTACTTGCAAACAAAACACCAAACACGCCCGGGCTGGGGCTGCCGCCTTCTTCTCGATGCATGCTTTCAAGGACCAGTTCGCTTCGCTGAAAAAATAAGTATTTCAACTGATATATTGTGAGAGAAAAACGTTGTTCCGACTAAAAAGATAAGCCCAAAAATACAGATTATAAGACAAACAAACAGACCCAAAGAAAGTGCCCGCACAGACTTGTTTTTCACGTTCTCCAAACAAAAACCAGTTCGATTATACTGGTTTATGTTGGCGTACTACAGTACACGCGTAAAAAGAGTATTAGTAGTTTTATTTTGAAATTTTCTGTTTTTTTTCCATACGGGAGGTGGGATCGCTTTTTGAACAATAATGAATCCCAGCCAAATTTGAGTAACCAATCATGTCCACATATGCTCTGAATATACTAGATCATATCTACAATTGAGTTTGAATATAATAAGCACTACACATTATCAATCGACCTAGGTATATACTAGGCTCTAATAAATGGAACACAAGTGTTGTGGAACCCATGGCCAGCACAACATGTAGTACGTCATCATACAGTAGGCATGATGTTTGGCCAAACATTTCCAACGCGAGGAGCTCATCGGACTCCATTTTCTAAAGCACCAGAGTACACACTTTTTGGTACCGGTACCGGTACGTGATGGTTTCGATGTCGATGTATATATAGGTAGGGATAAACAGCTGGATATCCTGTATCCGACAACAAGGATGGATGTGATAGGTAGATATAGTACTAGTTGCCTCTCACTCTCTAGGCCCTTTTTGCCTTTGATTAATTCTTATATATTGATAAGATAAGTTCAGCAGAGGCATGCGCGCACGTCAGCACGTCTGTTAACTCTACTAGATGCATGTTGGTGGTGGAGCAAGCTGATCGGCCACCACCTGCAGGTTTTATAAAAATACATATACTAGCATATCCAAATGCTGGTACGCGTATGGTTCCCGGAGAATATTCACGAAAAGTGCATCCAAGAAAGTGGCTGCTCGGGGGAGTGATCGAGTGGAAAAATGTCACCGTACCGGCCGGAACAACCAATGCAAACCAAACAAATTAATAAACGCAACCGACTCAAAAAAGTTTAAATATATACCACAAAATGAAAATAGGCTAAAGTTAAGCGATGATTTTAGCCCCCTATACTACAGATCCGGTGCCCCTCTCCCCCACTCCGGTGATATCCGTAGAGGTGGCGCAACAGCGTTGCAGGGGAGTGGACGGCTCTCCCTCACCCCGGCGCGGCGCCCTACCCACCCCCGATGGTGCCCTCTCTTATCTCAGCGTCGGAGCTCCCCCCACCCGGTGGCATGGTGCTCCTCACCCCCATCCCCCACCGTCACTGCCGAGCCAAGCACGGTACTGGTGGCGCTGGTGCTCGCGCGCAGCTGCTCGCCGACATCTCCAACCCCGACGACCGGAATCGACCGGCCCAGCTTTCCCATCCCCTATGTTTCATATGTATGTTTCAAGTGTTTTAGCATTTCAGATGTATGTGGCAATTGTTTCATATGGTTGTTGCAAAAGTAGATCGGAGGATGTTGCAAGTGTTTCAGAGACATGTTGCAAGCATTTGTTCAAAATGTTTTAGACATATGTAGCAATCATTTTGATCTATATGTTGCATATGTGTTTCATAAATATGTTGCAACAGTATGCTCCAAAATATTTTATCTATTTCAGTCTTCTGTTGCAATAAGTGTTTTTATGTTGTGTGTTGCAAGTGTTCTATCTTAATGTTGTATATGTTTCCACACATATGTTGCAAGTGTATATTCCAAATGTTTCATCTGTTCAGACGTATGTTGCATTCAAGTGTTTCATATTGCATGTTGTTGACGGTCATTAACTATCAACAGAATATCGTCGACAGTCCTCCGAGGGGTATCCCGCGAAGATAGATTGATCAGCAGTGGTGCGCGTAATCAAGAACAAGAAGGCAACAGAGACAAGAGTTAGACAGGTTCGGGCCGTCAGCACGACGTAACACCCTACTCCTGTGGTCTGATGGTTTATATTGGCTATCATATGATATTACGTGTGTTTTGAGGGGGTCCCCTACCCGCCTTATATAGCTGGGGGCACTACAAGAAACTTGTTAATCCGTGACGATTTCTTGCTGACGGATTTACAAACCATCACTGATAGCCACTAACAGACGTAATCGGTGACGATATTCATTTTTTCGTCATGGATGAGCCCACTGGATATTCCCAGCCCGTTAACTCGTGACGGTTTTATCAGGATCGTCACAGTGTATGATTTTGAATTCGTCATACGCTAGTTAGCCCAAGACAGTTGGCCCGCTATCAATATTTAGTGTAAAGAAAAGTAGAAAATGTGATTGCAAAAAGTATCAAACCCAAAAGACAATTTGTTAAATTATTTGAACAAAATAATTTTGTTACTTTGTTACATGTTTTTTTTGGCAAAATTAAAAATGTTCTCCATTTATTGTGGATGGGAACAAAAAACTTTACACCTATAACTATATATATGGGATTTGAACACAAGACTTGCAAAAAAATAGAAACATGTCTTACCATTTGAGGTACTTACACTACGTGTCTAAATGTGCACTTAAGTATTTTTATTTATTTACCGGCCCAGCATCACAGTAGGCCTGGGTCATTCACTCGCCTGGGTCATTCCCGCACACGGCGTGGCAAAATGACAAAAAAAGGAATCTCCAGGAATTGAACCCTGATCCTAGGTGTTGAAAACAATATGCCTTACCATTGCGCTAGCTGCTCTAGTGTGACAGAACATGATTCTATTAGCCTTTTGTTGGCGGGAGTGGCCCAACATTAGGTAAATAGGGAAAATAGAAAAAAAGAGTGGAGTCCGTGGGAATCGATCCCACAACCTGCGAGTTGACAACAGTCCGCCTCACCACTGTGCTAGCAACTTGTGTGTGACCGAGTACAATTCTGTTTCTTTTTGTTGATGAATGTAGGAGTAAGTTTCCCCTTTCCTCAATTCCTTCACGGACTCAGTTAGACACCAACCGCGATTCAGAGACTCAGCCACCGCCGCTGGACTCAAACACTGCCACCGACGGCGAGATTAGGCAAGAGCCGCGCCGTTGCCCACCACCGCCGCGCCGTCCAGCACCGTCGCCTCCTCGTTTGCCGTGTCCTCCCGCATCACCGCTGCACACCAGCAACAAATCGCATCACCGCCGCCCTTCAAGGCTCCAACCCTATCTTGTAGCTCCGCAGCGCCGCTGCCCTCCATTGCCGCACCAATGAGAGATGCCGAGTGCGGCCATGCATCCACCTGGTGACAAATCCAACTATTGAGTGGACTCCTACGGCCTCGAGCACGCCTGAAATCGTCAAACGCTAAGCAGCTGCCTCCTCTCCGAGGGGATCCCCATCTGCCTCACCTGAACTCCTACTGACAGCCAAGGTATATATCTCTTCTCTTTTTTTTGTTGATTTTGTTGGATGTAGCATTTGAATTATAGCAGTTAGCTCATTGTGGTTTATCTGCGACGTTTGATTAGATGGATAGAAGTTGGGTGCATAGCAAACTATTTTCCCCTGAATACATTGACGGTGTGAAAGAATTTATGAATTTCATTCAGGGGAAATTCAATGAGAATGTTGAAATTCTATGCCCCTGTAGCAGATGCCTTAATCAGAAGTACCGAAAATAGGATGTTGTGAGGAAGCATATACTGATGAATGGCACGGAAACTACTTATACTCGGTGGATTCATCATGGAGAGAGCTTAGATGTCAATGTTATTGAGCATCCTATTGATATGCATGAAGATGATGATGGTTCCACACATGGGGTCGGTGTGACAGAGGATGACAACTATGGTGATCGTTTGGAAGGGATTTTAAGAGACCTACAGAATGCAGCGGCATAGGCAAGGCCGGATGTAGAAAATGAAGTTGGTGCTGAAGAACCTTGTGATAAGGAGTCATTTTTGAAAACTGTCATGAGAGAGGCAAAGCGCCAACTTTATCCTGGATGTTCCAAATTTTCAAGATTCTCTTTGGTGGTAAGGCTTCTACATATGAAGTCATTATATAGAATTAGCAATTCTGCTTTTACTGCACACATGAAGGTATTGGCTGATGCTTTCCCAGAACACAATACACTCCCAAAATCATATGATGAAGCAAAGGGTATTCTAAAGGAACTAGGTCTAGGGTATGAATCAATACATGTGTGCTACAATAATTGTGTGTTGTTCAGAAAGGAATATGACAAGCATGACAATTGCCCGGTTTGTGGTCTCTCGAGATGGAAAGATGTAGAAAGAAAGAAGATTCCACAAAAAGTGTTGCGGCATTTTCCATTGGCACCTAGGCTAAAGAGGATGTTTTCGACCAAAGAAGCATCAGAAGCGGCACAATGGCACAAGTTAAAGCGGCAGCCCAATGAGAAGAATATGAGCCACCCAGCTGATGGTGAGGCATGGCAAGATTTTGACCTCGAATATCTAGATTTTGCAAAGGATCCAAGAAACCTTAGACTTGGCCTAGCTACTGATGGGTTCAATCCTTTTTCAGAAAAGAACACAAAATATAGCATGTGGCCTGTGCTTGTTGTGCCATACAACCTAGCACCGTGGGAGTGCATGGAGGAATCAAACTTTATGATGGCTTTGCTTATTCTAGGTCCGAAATCACCCGGGAAGGACTTCGATGTATTTCTACAGCCTCTTGTAGAGGATTTACTTGAGCTTTGGACAGGTGTCGATACTTATGATGCTATTACTGGCAAATCATTTAAACTTCGTGCTGCAGTTTTGTGGTGCATCCATGATTACCCAGCGTTGAGCACTCTCTCAGGGCGTACAACAAAGGGCTATTTTGCTTGTCTCCATTGTGACAAGCATCCTCTTTCATATGCCCTAAGAAGCAAAATTGGTTATTTTGGGCACTTCCGTTTCCTTCCAAAGGAACATTCTTTGAGGAGAAACAATGAGTTTATCGGACTTCATGAAAGCAACGATCCACTGGGTAAATTCTGTACGGAAGAGCTACTGGCTGAATTGGAGAGAGTTAAAGACGTCAGACCTGGGAAGCCACAAGGAACTGGGAAAAGGAAGCGTTCCAACTCTGAAGGCGGTCATGTGGAAATTTGGAGCCGGATGGTTAGTTTTTGGAAGTTACCATATTGGAAAAAGCTAAAGGTGAGACATAATCTTGATGTGATGCACATTGAAAAAAACATATGTGAGAACCTAATTGGGACAATTCTCAATGTAAAGGGCAAGACAAAAGACACAGCTAAAGCTAGGCTTGATTTGAAAGATTTGGGTATTAAAAAGGAGCTGCAATTTAGAGAGGATGGAGAGATGCCTCATGCTAGATATACCTTGTCCACTGAACAGAAGAAGGCTTTCTGTGCTTTTTTACAGGAGGTAAAGTTTCCAGATGGATTTGCGTCCAACATCTCAAGATGTTTAAATGTTGAGGGAACAACGGTACAAGGGCTAAAAACACATGATTGTCACATTCTTTTGCAAAGAATTTTGCCAGCTGCCATGAGAGGATTTCTGGACAGGGATATTTATGAAGCAATAGCTGAGTTAGGGAGGTTTTTTAGGGAATTGTGCAGCAGAACGCTTAACAAGGATGTGCTAGTTCAAATGAAGAAAGAAATCCCTATAATTTTGGTGAAGCTTGAGAAAATTTTCCCTCCAGCTTTCTTTGATGTGATGATACACCTTGCTGTACATTTACCTAATGAGGCATTGCTCAGGGGTCCTGTGCAATATGGGTGGATGTACCCAATTGAAAGGCGGCTATATACTTTGAAGCGATATGTGAGGAATAGGTCACGACCAGAAGGTTCAATTGCTGAGGCATATATTGCTGATGAGTGTCTGACATTTTGCTCTAAATACATGGACGATGTTGAAACAAGATTTAATCGGGAGCCAAGAAATAAAGGTTTCTCCAATGAAGAAGCTTATGGTGTTGATGTTTTTGGGCATGGAGTTAATTTTACTTCTGCACCTGAATATGTATATGATGAAAATGGCATTGATCAAATGGTGTGGTTTGTGCTGAACAACTGTGCCCAAGTTGAGGATTACGTCAAGTATGTTCTATAAACTTACTTCTAGACATCTATATGATACTTTTGTGTTGTACAGTAATTTATAATTTTTCTGCAGTCTGTTCAGAGAAGAGTTAGAGACACAGGGGGTGCCTAACATTGAAAGAATGCTTCGACAAGGATTTCAGACCTGGTTTAGGAACCATGTTAGTGTTCATTGTCAAGTTATATATTGCATAATTTAACTTCTATTTTTCTAATATATGTGTGTTGCATGCATGTGGCAGATTTTGAAGAAGTATAGTACAAATCCAGAAGAGGTGGATGTTGATATCTTCTCCTTGGCATGCGGTCCTGATTTGAGAGTTAGAAAATACTCCTCGTGCATAGTGAATGGTGTGCGGTTTAACACTGTTAACCGAGACAAGAACAAGAAGACACAAAACAGTGGAGTAATGTCACAAGCTACACATAATGGACAGATAATTGATTTTTTTGGAAACATAAAAGAGATAATTCAGTTGGACTATAACTTAGAGGAGAGGTCCGTAGTTTTGTTTAAGTGTGACTGGTTCAAACTAGATGGGAAGAGGACTGCACTTAAAGATGATGGCTTTTTTAGAAGCATCAATGTTGGAAGTCTGTGGTACAAGAATGATTGTTTTATATTGGCCACTCATTCTACAAAGGTTTTCTATTTGCCAGATACAAGGCTGGGTGAAAATTGGCAAGTTGTACAGACATTTGACCATAGGCATCTTTACAATGTAAGTCAGACTGAGGTTAATGCTGCTGCATATCAAGAGGACGAGTGCTATGATGAGGAGGGTCCGCGACAACCGGTTTCTAACATTATATATGATAAGCCTTTAAATAGAGAGGATGAGCCAGGCCCTGTTTTTGAAGCTGCTGAAATTGCCCGGTTGATGAAAGCGTCCAGCAAAGAAGTGAATGTCGTCATTGGTGATGAAGATGAAGAAGACGACACACTTATGGAGTATTTTAACGAAGAAGACGACACACTTATGGAGGTCGACAGTGACGATGAATAGTTGTTCTGCTGCAAGGCTCTGTTGGAATTTTATGTTTTAATATTCTGTTGTAAGGCACAATTTGTATTTGAGACCCCAATTAGTATTTGAGACCATGTTCTACTATTTTAGATAGCCTCAGTTTGTATTTGAGATCATGTTCAGCTATGGATAGCCTCAATTTGTATTTGAGATCATGTTCAGCTATGGAATTTATGTATAATTTCTTTTTAGTTTTGGTTCAAAGCCGAAGTAACCAATGGTTACTCAGATTTTTTTTTTCAAGTTTTGGTTCACTGTTGGATGCAAAAAAATTCACAGCTAGGTAGTTCTTGACATTCACTTTTTCATTACAGTATTCATGAAAATGACTCAATCAGTCAAGAAGATAGGCTCATTTCAGAAGTCATTACTAGCACTTTTTTCATTCCAGAAATCATGCCAAAAACATCATTTTTTTCATTCCAGAAGTCATTACAAAAGGCTCATTTCACTGGGCCATTGCCAATCACAGGAGTACATGAAATGCACTTGCATTGTCAATCAGCAGAGGTTCATTTCAGAAGCCATTACAACTCAAAATAAAAATGCATTCACAATATATATATATATATATATATATATATATATATATATATATATATATATAGGCTCATTTGTCAATGTACAGGTTCATTCTACAGCTTGCCCTATGTTGATAATCTTTTGACATCTCCTTGTCGACACATACGCTCGGCTGTTCTCTTCAGTACTATGGCAGTTGGCAGGAACAGCTCGGTGCCTAATACAACAATGACAACAAGAAATACATTCATGATGATCTTTGACATCTTCAGTAATCACATCATCTGGTCCATTCTGCATCAGTCCTCAATCATCTTTGTCAGCAAACAAATAGAGCTTGCAACTTCCCGGCACCTGCACAGGGCGATTGGGGAGAGGCCAGGCGCTGCAGGTGGCGGGTGTTGCTGATGGCGGCGGATGTGGACGCGAGAGCGACGGATGCGGCCAGCGCGGCGGCCGAGGGGAGCGCGGCGGGGGGCCGTCCGACGGGCAGGGAGGGAGGTGGCGAACCCCTGTGGCGGAGTGGGCGTGGCGCGCATGGAGCCGGCGAACCCCTGTGGCGGAGTGGGCATGGCGCACGTGGAGGCGGCGGCGGACGGGAGCAGACGGCGGAGTCGGGGGAGGAGGATTGAAGGAAGCTTCGTGTGTTTTCTCTCTTTGTCCTTTTTTTGGGAAAACAATCTCCATAGTGGTCAATGACTGATGGGGCCTCACTATCTAAAATTGGACCAAATCTCGCATATATTGCTAGTTGAGCCTAAAAATATTTTGAAAAATATATTACACCAATTCATGCTAAAGTGGACACAAAATTATGAATCAATAAAATGAATGCATCAACGACTCAATGTATTTGAACTTGGATTTTCAATACTGTGATGATGAACGTGGCAACATGAAAATTGTATATGGATGCAACACTAGAACATTTAGCATGGATTTTGTTGTCGTTGTCTCATGCCAACGTGCTTGGGCACTAAAACATTGCTTGAGTCGGTTGTTAACACATCCTACAAACATAAAGGGTTAGGTTCATGATGACGGATGACCATCTTACTTAGAATGGAGTCATTCGTGAAACCAAACACTCTATATATATGTGTGGATCATATGTTGCTAGTTGTTTGGCCTGATTTACTAATTCAAAAAAAATGGAGGAATGCTCTCATAATGCACCACCTCACTTAGAATAGAGTCATTGCTCAAACCAAACACTTTACATACATGTGTGCAATATATATATATTGCTAATTATTTGGCCTAGTTTAGTAATTTCAAAAAATAGTCAGAATATACAACCAATAATGATGCAAACTAGAACACGCTACCAACATAAAGAGATCATCATGACATGATGAACCATGTCTATGCATCATACATGCATGCTACTTGTGTGGCCCAATTTTCTTACTCCAAAAAAACTCCGGAAATGAGTGGAATACGACTATATATAATAGCTACAGAATGAGAACACAATGTACTACCAACATAAAGGATCATAACATGCATGAATTATGTGGGTGCATCATATATGCCACTTGTTTGGCCCGATTTACTAAGAATTGGTGGAATACGACCAAATTTACTATCAACATAAAGGGATCGTGACATGATAAACTATGTGTATGCACTTACATGATGCTTGTTTGGCCCAAATTCCTAATTCCGACAAAATAATTAGTAGAATATGACTAATAGCGATGGAATGGGATAATTTTTTTTTGAGAAAAGAATGGGATAAATTCAAGGGGAACAAATTTGCATCATGCACTGTTTTACAGTACTTACTAGCTAGAAGCACTAATTTTGAAATTATGTGTTGAATATGTTCCAAATTCAGTCCACATCATTTTTGGCCGACTTCTGACGAAGCGAAGCGGAGGCCCATCGCCGTGTACATATACCCTGTGTTAGGGTTTCCACTTTTATTAAAGCCGCCATACGGCGTTGTAACCCGACTCTTGAAAATAGTGAGAAGTGTTTGCTGGCTGGCGCCTGTGGTTTTTACCTTCCGCATTGGGAGGGTTTTCCACGTTAAATCTTGTATCTCACTGTGGTTTGATTTTGCGTTCTTCCTCGTTTGATCGTCGTCATTCACAACATTATGAACCCTTATAGTTTTATCAATTATTATTTTACATAATAGCAAATCTCAAATATAGCCTTCCTATGAAACATATACTTATCTAGAAGGTTCCAAATATAAAAGGCAATGTTCAGCTTCAGGAAAAAAGAAAGTTCCCGCGCGCCCAAGCGGCTCAGCGCGCTTTCAAGTGAAATGTGCGCCAGGCCCAAATGTTTCGTGGTTCGAATTGACCTTACTACCCTAAGTTGCATACAGATTAAAAATATATAGGCAATGCTATTACAGATTTTATCAGGGGTACCTTGGTCTTCCCAATTCCACTCCCCACCCACATATATGTGTCGACACTCTCTGGCTCCAAAACCTAATTCCCAGCTGCCACCCACCTCCAGCCGCCACCCACCCTCCAGGAGCAGGAGGCCGCCACCCACCTCAGTTCGGCCTCCAGCCACCTCCAGGAGCCGGCGACTAAAGAGGTGATGTTAGGACTATACCTGCTATCCAAAGTACCATTGGTTCCTCAAACCAGCAACTAAAAGGTGATGTTAGGACTATACCTGCTATCCGGCCTCCTTTCGGTTTATTTGGCACACCCTTCGGCGCCATAATAGCTTTTTGCGGCCTGGGATGCTGGTGGCAGCGTTCTGATCCTCCCAGCAGCAACGATGGGCATGGCGGTGGAGCAGTCCTTCCAACAGCGATGGCGGCGGGTTGAGCTTGAAGTCGACGACGGCGGCCGATGGGGCTTGAAGATGATGATGGCGGTGGATCTCCCGGGGCGCCCGCGGCCATCCAGGAACGGCTGCTCCAGCAGGTGGCCGGTAGGACATGACTTGGAGGCCGAACCCAGGCACCCTGCTCCTGGAGGTGTGTGGCGGCCTCCTGCTCGGGCATGTTTGGTTGCAACCCTGAATCATTTGCCTGGAGAAAGATGCTGCCTGCATGTTGCCTGTAACTGCATTCGATTTTGCCTGGCTAGGCAACCGCAAGGGTGACTGTTTGGTTGAAGTTTATTGCCCGGGAAAAGAGGGCTATGGGCCCCTAGAGAGTTCTCACGTCGATTAATGCCCAGGCAACAGCATGCAGCAGCCAGGCAGTCGATTTTGGTCGCCTGGGGAAGAAGCTTATGCCTGGTCCAGGCTGCTGTCTAGGGTTCCAACCAAATAGCTTCCAGGCAGACTACAGGCTATAGATTTTTTAGGCAAAACTAACCCAGGGCTGCATCCAAACATGCCTGTGTTTCTAGTTTGTTTTACAGAAATGTTAATGTGAATCCCTGCTGTAGAGTATTCAGCATAGTTTGGGATGCTTCTGGTGTTCCAAAATTATTTCTTGTTACACAAACTTTCACTGAAGTACTGATGCTTTGATTCAGTCATTTTGGTTGTGAACTATATAATATTATTGATATGTTGGTCTTGTTTTTTTTCATCTTGTTACCAGGGCTGCTTCCAATTGAAATGG
Source organism: Miscanthus floridulus (assembly GCF_019320115.1). Classification (NCBI taxonomy): domain Eukaryota; kingdom Viridiplantae; phylum Streptophyta; class Magnoliopsida; order Poales; family Poaceae; genus Miscanthus; species Miscanthus floridulus. The sequence goes on from NC_089588.1 coordinate 73,978,014, forward strand.
AGCGCCTGAGAGAATGCATGAAGAACAGTGCAAGGCTGAAGGAACTTGGACTTGCTGATCCCTAAGGTCCTAATTCCTCCATGTTGTCAAGTCTTAACTTGTTCTTCTTCCCTTCCTAATTCAATCTAACTCTAATGCTATGTGGACTAATACATGCTTTCATTTCTAATAGTGCTCTAAGGAGAAGACTCACAAGAAAACTAACAACCAACCTTCAAGAATCCACCCTGGTGGAGTCAAGTTTTAGTCTCGCAAGAGAGTTTTTGCAGACCAAACATCTCCTAGAGTTACAAGGACAAAGAAAAACAATGCCCAGCAAGATGCAAGGCTAACACCAAGTGAAATTTCTGTGCCACCTCCATCGCAAGCTAATGAGAGCCACGCTGGAGAACTTGTTGGCAACTTAGATGACCAAGCACAGGATGCTATTGAAGGCCAGTTCTACTGCCACATTACTTAGTCTCACTCCATTACCATGACTCAGCTATGAAAAATGTTTAACTTGATCTATGAAGTTTGTCTATGTGTTGTACCTGTTTATCCAAGTTTAATGCTTGTTTAGCTTGTGAAAATGTTAACTAGAGTTTTAGGTATAAAAGATTCATGAAACCAATTTTCACTATTTTTTGAAATCTGTTGTTTGACACTAAAAAGTGGGCTGAACTTGTTTAAGTGGGTCTAAACTTGTTTTGTTTCTCCTTTTTGTATGATGCTTTATATATCCAAATCTGATTCCCCTAAAAAAAATATATGTATCCAAATCTGATGTAATTTATGCAATGTGCTATTTATAGCATGTATGTACTTCTTAATTTGTCTGGGCATCAGATTTGTATAGCAGATGACCTTTTCCTTTGTGTGCCTTGTTTATTAGGTAACATGATGAACTAACCTTTAATTATTGCCAATAATTTTAGGTAATAACTCTGCTCTACTTGACAACACACACATGACCACTGGGGCTGATGCAATTGACTGGCCTAATCAGCATAGCCGAATGGATGATGGAGGTGATGGTTTCTTACTGTCATTCTATAAGTTAGGTTTGTATGATGAATGCATTCTTACTGGCTGCCCTTTTTAGATGGCTTTGCCCAGCATGATGACAACACCATCGTGGCTGGTATAGCTGATGGCATTACCCAACATGGTGACGACAACCAGATTGCCAACGAAGGTGATAGTTTGTTCCTCTATTTTTCATATTCCATATTGCCTCAATGGATCAATGTTTGCTTCACCTACTTAATTTTAATTTCAATGTACATTTACAACTAGGGGGAGAGGAGAGAAGGGACCGGGGACATAATATGGGACTTGGTCTCCAAAGGTTAAACCGAGCGTGCCGTGGCAAGCTGCAAGTTGTCATAACTGAAGGGCATATAAGGCCGGTGGTTCCTCTTGTTGCTGCAAAGTTTGCAAGTGAATGCAACATCATAGTTAGGAACCATGTGCCTATACTCCCGCATTGGAAGCTGTACAAGAAAAAACCTGCATCAAGTTCAAAGGAGAAAGAACCAAAAGAGAAAGAACCAAACGAGAAAGAACCAAAAGAGAAAGAACCTGCATCTACGTATGTTGATTTATTCTTAGGAAAACTAAAGGTACATACATTCTTTGGCCCCTTCCACATTTAGTCTCAATATAAGAACCATTGTTTGTTGTTTTATGCCATAAGTTACTGAATTGATATTCTTTTCTGCACATGTTCTTCCATTCAATTAGGCCAAGTTTGACATAAACATAGAGGATAACACAGTTAAAAAGGGTTGTATTGAGATGATGCAATCTGCGGTCCGCCAACAAAGATACAGGCTGAAGGCAAAATATTTTGATCCTTTTCCACTACATTTGGTTACAAAAACTTCTCCTGTCAAATGCATGACTGATGAACAGTGGCTTAAACTTTTAGAATCATGGAAGAGTCCCAAAAAGATGGTATGTTTTCTTTGAAAAACCAAAATGATGCCTTGTACATGCTAATCTATCACCAACCTTACATGCATTTTTTGTCTTTGATGTAGGAGATGTGTCAAAAGAACAAAGACAACCGAGGGAAAGTTAAGTACCATCACACAACCGGATCCCGTGCCTACATGGTTCATGTTGAGAATTTGGTAAGTGAGCCATGTTAAACACCTTATAAATAAATGTATGCAACTGTTACTTAAGCATGCTGGGGGATAAAGCTCTCTATATGAAGCTCATCAATAATTTTCATATTGCTGAAATGTTTTCTCAATTTACATAAGGGAATTTGAGATGTATTGATTTATGTAAGAACACAACTACTTGTCATGCTACTGCTCTAATGTAAGGATAAGTTTACAGAATATTGTGTTTTTAACATGCTGTGCTCTTGTGATGACAATATTAAGCATATTTTATCTTCCCAAGCCTTTAGAGCCTCACCAGATAATTGTAGCCTTGCTGTTTTCACATGTATCAATTCCGAACATATTTGTAGATGTCCTCTTCATGAGGCTTTGTATGATGTAAACCAGGAGTGGTTCTCCCTTGTTGCAGCAGCTTGCTGCTAATCAATAAAGGTTCCTTTGTCATAAAAAAAATATTAAGCTTCTGCTGCTATTAACCACCATATTAAGCTATTTGTAACATGCTGCTGCATATGCTATTGTAACAAGCTACTGCTGCTATTTTTTAGATTTGTCTTTGTATAATTTGGTACAAGCTACTGGTGCTATTGTAATAAGCTACTGCTGTTATTGTAACCGCAACTGTCTTTTTTTTAGTTGGACATGTTCTTCCAGATTTTTAGTTGAACAGTAACTATTCAGGTTAATCCTATTTATAGTTGAACATGTTCTTCTAGATTTTTAGTTGAATAGTAGCTGTCCAAAATTTTGTAACATCTTAATTCATGCTGGACCTAATGCATATATGTTGTTCTCAGGATGACAAATATAATGATGAAGAACCTAATGCATTTGATTTGTTCAAGGAGTGCCACTACAGCAAAAAAAAAATGCTACACCCCTATTGTACAAGAGGCTATTGTAAGATAATTTTCAGACTTTGATCTTTGTATTTTTAATTCTCTCAACATCAACCATCTTTGCTACTTGTTTGCTAGACTCAGATGGAAAACAAGCTATCTACAACAACAGAAGGTGAAGAACTTAAGTCTGCGGCTCAAGTTGTTGCTGATGTGCTTGCTGAGAACACCAAGAAGAATCAGTTCTTGCAGAATGTGGGGTACTAGAATGCCCGGCGTATTTCCAATGAGCAGAGCGCTGAACTGGAAGCGGAGAAAAAGACCAATGCTGAGTTTCGTGTACAAGTGGTTGATTTGTCAAATAAAGTGCAAGAATCTGAGCAGGCAAGGATTATTGACCGAGAGGAGATGAAGAGGAGTCAATCTGAGATGGAAGCAAAACTTAACCTTTTACTTAGTCAAATTCGACCAAGTTAAGACGTGTATGGTGCATATCTTTTGCCACTAACTTGATGCATTTTGCTGCTGCTAACTTGTGTCAAGTCAATTTCGACCAAGTTAAGCGATACATGGTGGTATATATTTTGTTGCTGCTGCTCGCATTTTGCTGTTGCTGCTACATGCATCAAGCTACTGGGCTTCTATGCATTCTGTGTTGTTGGCTTGTGCCATGGTAAACTATATGGCTGTATGCACTTCTGTATGTCAACTATTGTTGGATGAATACTTGTAATCTGATGTTGGTTGCAAATTTATGTGATATATTGTTGGATGGAAATATGAGTTATTTTATTTAATGTGTGGGCTGTGTATTATTTTATTTAATGTGTGGGCTGTGTATATTGTTGCAACAGTAATTATTTGAGTTGTGTGTGGGCTGTGTATATGGGCTGAATGTTCAAAAATGGGTTGTGTATATGGGCTATATGTGCTGTAGTAGTGGACTGAAAAGTGGGCTAAAAATTAGTGATGAATTTGGGTTGCAATATGCTGAAATGGGCCTGTGAAAATGGCTGAAAAATTGATGCGAAAATGGCTGAAATTGGGCCAAACTTGGCCCATCTTTGATTCTGGCCTGTTAACAAATGAGCTGGTGTATCTTTGATGTGGCAATTGATTCGCGACGGTTATTTTTCGTCACAGGAAATGGGTTCGGGCTGGACTAACTAGGCCTCGGGCTCTATCGTGATAGTTTAAAACCATCACCGTTTATGTTAATCCGTGATGGTTTTCGACAAACCGTCACGCATGTCAATCCATGATGCTCAATCCGTGATGATTTCTGAAACCATCACAGATGCTGTTTACTGACGGTTTTTCAGTGATCCGTGATGAAAATTTTCCATCATGGATTAACAGGATTCTTGTAGTGGGGGTAGGGTTACAAGTCGGTTAGATCTAGGAGATACCCGGTAAGTAATAACAGATTACAGGAAGCATGGGATCCTAACATATCCTAACAGATTACGCCGTATCTTCAGGATATCTTCCTGGTGTCTTGTGGGGCGCGCCGAGCAGCGCCATGCTCCACAAGGCTTTGTCTTGTGGGCTAGACCACCCCTGGCGGCGCAACCCATGTAGTCTACCATGGGTATCTAGGGTCGTACCCCCCCACACAGCTAGTCCCCGAGCGCCTTGTATCCGCTGTGCAACGTCGTCTTGAGCTTATTCGAGTAGGTGTAAACAAAGCCAAGCAGTTAGACTCATAGTCCGACCACTCTAATGAGTCACCGAGCAGTTGTGAACCGTAACCGACCAGCTTAGCTATTCGGCCGAGCACGGGCTTACCCAAGTAAGGCTTGCCAGAAGGATGTAAGGTGCTCAAGTTCAAAATCGAAAATTTCCTCGCTATGAACCAAGTGTGCCCACTTAGAGTCCGACCATGAGAAAGGAAGATAATTTTCTTCAACTTCAGGAGGCACGGAGTCTTCCAATGAACAGATTAAAGAAAACACACTCACCGCAAGGTGAAGTGTGCCCACTTAGTCCCCGAGCCTAACAGTAGGTGATGTGGTCACATGGTGCCAGGGTCCAAAAAGTAGAAAAAGGCAGAAGACCAGCCGAGCACGCAACCAGTCCATGGGCTGAACCCTAAAATGAAAAACGCACATTCACCGCAAGGTGAAGTGTGCCCACTTAGTCCCCGAGCCTGACAGTAGGTGACGTGGTCACGTGGTGCCAGGGTCAGAAACAACAGTCCCCAGTATGGTGAGAAATCGAATCATAATGATGACGTAGTCCCCAAGCCACAAGTGAAAATTTTAGATAAATCAAGAAGTGTCGATTACTCAAATCGTGGAGAAGAAGTTGGAGTAATGACTCTACAGTAGGAATTACTGAGCCTTGATGGTATTGCAGAGAGGTCGGTGAATATTCAGTGTGTAGTACCAAGTTGCATTGAAAAATGGGCGATATGGGTCACAGTTGAGCGACAACCCAGATAACGGCCTAGCACGCTACTTTGGAGAATTCGGAAGGGTGCAAATAAGCATGGTGCGGTTTTCCAAAAACCCTTGAATGTGAAAAGCGGGTACGATTTCTTTCTAACTGCGTCACCGCACTCCACGCTCCCACCTTTGCCACTCCGCCACTTCGTCTTCCTCCTCACCGTCGCACTCCCCCATTCGCATTCACACGCGCTCTGCCGCTAGGGCTAAAAAGCTTGCATAAAGGGACCAGTTCCGATCTAGATCCGAGGGATGGCACCCAAGAGGGGAAAAGGTAACGCGAAGAAGGCGGCCGCCGAGGCGAGCCGTGACAAGGAATGGGTACTGTCACTCATGGGGGAGATAGAGCTCAACGAGATGGTGGAGGCGGGCGTTCTTCCTAACCGTATCACCGCCGGATGGCGTCCAGCCGATGGTGAGCCCTATCCGATGCCACACACCGACGAACTTGTTGTATTTGAAGATTATTTCTGGTGTGGATTAGGACTTCCGGTACATCCTTTCTTGCAGGATCTGTTGGAGTATTAGGGAGTGAGTTTATGTAATCTCCATCTGAACACTATTTTTGCACATTTATGTGTTTATCCACTTCTGTGAGGTCTATCTTGGCATTCTTCCCCATTTCAATCTCTTTCGACACTTTTTCTGGCTAAAGAAGAAAGGAGGGGGCAGTTCCAAAGTGGTCGATGGTGTGTATCTATAGCTCCGCGATGGGATGGCGGGCGAATACATTACTGTGCCACTGAATACCTCACTAAAGGGGTGGAATACCAGGTGGTTTTATATGAAGCAAAGTCATCCTACCATCCGATGTGATGTCGACCAGATTCCAAAGAATCAAAGGAGTTGTTCGGAGAAACCGACCAGTGCCAATATGTAATAGATGAAGGAGCTCCTCGAGCTAATAAGGTGCATGAAGATGAGCGAAGTGGTGGTGGCGGTGAACTTCATAATGCACCGCGTCCAGCCCTACAAGGAGAGGGCTCATCCGGGCTTTGACTTCAAAGGAGATACTGACAGCACCCGAGAGAGAATGGAGAGACTAACGAAGGAGGCTGTGCTACACTAGGCCGCTGAACTATTCGCTCCAAACATGTCATACACCATGTCGGGGCAGCCAAAATCCTTCAACTGCATGAACCCACCTCCTTAGGTAAAAATATCAACTGTTGTTCCTAGTGCCTTTTATTTTGTGCCGGCGCCGAGCAGTGGACTGATTCGCTTGTGGACTAATTCCATTTGTTGTCTATGCCTCATCTGAATCCAGAGGCGGAGGTGCTGGTCAGAAGGAGAGTCTCCCTGGTATCAGAGAAGGTTCGGGGGAAAAGGTCAGCAAAAGATGAGCCGGCCCAAAAGAAGAGAAGAACGGCAGATGTAGCTCCCCGCAAGCTAGGCGACATCTCATTTGGTGGCGATGGGACTGCTCGGATGTAGAGCACGGTGATATCTGAGTGGTCAGACGACGACGAGGCTCTGGTAGCTCCCCCTCCAAGCACTAAAGCGTCATCGCACAACATGCATGCGGAGGTGCAATCGAAGGGAGGGGAAGGAGTCCCTGAGCCGCAGGCAGAGAAGACGCTGACGGTGGGGGCCGCAAGACCTCCTGCCTAGGACACACGGGGTGACCCTAGAGCAGTGCTCGGGTGCTTAGGGAGGCAGCGTCGGTTCAAAACCGTTTATCGAGAAGCTAATGTGTAAGTATCTTTGCTTTGGAATCGGTTGCTGTCCAATTTTTATAGTTGCGGTGATCGATAAGCTAATCTGATGTAGAACGGGGTGCGTGGAGGATCTAAATCCTTTAGGCCAGACTGGCAAGCAAACAGGGGCTGGTCGTAGCGCAGAGACATTGCTGACAGACTCCGTCCTAGAGTCCTCGGGTGCTCGTCGGTTTGTAGAGGATTCGACCACCGCTGCTGATGAAGTTGGAGGTGCAGCATGGTTGGCGACAATGGTGGGTGATTCGACGAAGACATTGGGAGGAACAGTGAGAGACACTGAATCTTTCGAGGTAGGAGCGGGAGCTATCGACATCGTGCCGAAGTCTAGGGCATAGAGGCCGATAGCATCGAAGGAGCAAGCGGTGTGCCTTGAGATGCCGTAGGGCATGGTCAGTCGCTTTGTGCGGCCATCAAGCCCCCAGGGAGTGCCACCGGCTGTGGAGGAAGAGGACGTGGTCGAGGAGATTGAGCGTGAAATATTAGGAACTCAAACCGTTCGCATCTTTCGCAAGGGAGGGGATGAAGTTGTGGTCGTGGAAGAGGAGGACACCACCAGGGAGGTGAAGAGGCTACGGTCCACCCTTTCCACAACTATGAATCAAATTGAGGTTAGTATTGCGTCAGCAGTGTCCGTCTTTGGTGTTGAAGACTATGCTCCTTTATAATCTTGGTGCTTTGTAGGGCATAGCGTGAACTACCATACAACGACATCAGTTGATCAAAAGGATGGAGCCCCTCGCCGAGGAGAATGAAAAGCTAAAGGAGGTGGTGAAACTAATGGAGAAGAACGTCCAGAGGGCCCAGCGCGAAAGGGATCTTGCTGAATCAAACATCAAGGACCTAGAGTACCAAAAGGGCATCTTATCCGAGCAGTTGAAGACCATCTCCGAGCAGTTGAAGACCATCTCCGAATAGAAGAAAGGTACTGTGGATCAAGTAAAATGTTCTCGCATTGCCAAACAGTCTTGATGTTAGTGTCGACTGTTATGTTTGTAGAGCAAAATGTGGAGTTTGGCCGGATGCGTCAAGTCATCGATCAACTCCTAGAGGAGAAGGAGAAGGCATCTAGGTGAGCAGAGAAACTAGCCGAGGATCTAGAAGGTGAGTAGTTCATGGTTGAAGTTGGTGCTAAGATGATTTCTTCATTTGATAAATCCCTTTGGTGTCTGCAGAATACCGTCGAAGAACCAAGGCGCAGTTCGACATGCTGGAGCTGGAGGCCAAAATCCAGAGGGGAAAACTTGACACCGTGGTGGCCGAAGTTAGGCTGGTGCTCAACTGTATCGACATGGAGGTAGCTCCTTAGCCTGACGATAGGCCGCCATGTCCGGATGCAATCATCGATAGGTGCAAGGCAGTGTGAGAGAACTTCAAAGGCTTCAACCGAGACATCGCAGTCTCCACCGTGACGCATGCCCTGGCGGTGGTCTGGTCTCATTACCCTACAATCAATCTTCGAGTGATAGGGGCCAGTTTCTCTAGAGGGACGGGTACGATGGAGGAGTAGCTAAAAGATGAGGTGGAGGACGCAGCGAAGAAGCTGGCCGACGATGTCGATCTGTTCGGTGAGGTAGATGGTGACGGCCAAGCCTAATAGCCTGAGTGGAGAGGAACCTGTATAGGAGAACTAGAAAGGGAGTTAGATGCACGAGGGCCTAAGCAAACATTTATGTTCTTGTATAAATGTTGTAACTAGACGTCGTATGGGTGTTTAAGCGGCTTGCTAGCACTTTGGATGAAAAAGAGACGTGTTGTTAACCTTAACACGTTTATACGTGGCATAGGTAGTGTCCGAGCAGTTAGTTCGTTACTGGGCTCTTGGCCTTGGCTAGCCCATATCCCATAACGTCGAGCGCTAGAGCCCGTGCACGTGTAGGGGGAACAGACGTGACCGAGGAACCACAGCCGACCACCCATAACGCAGAGTGCTAGAGCCTGTAGCACATGTAGGGAGAGATCGGAGACAGGGTTTTCTCCAAAGAACATAGAGCGGAATGTGTGCTGCTCGATGGTTGGTGGAATATCTCAAAGATATTTTAGTATGGAGAATCGGGCAAAGCATTTATGGAGATCATGTACAATTGTCGGAGTTTGTTAAGGAGTAGCTTGGAGCTGGTAATTGTAAATGGAGATTAAACTCGAGTGGAGAAATAGCGAAGACAAATTATGGCGACAAAAACTTCATTCATTATGGGTTGAAGAGTACATATCTAGAGCATTTCAAGGATAGAAACGTATAAGTTGCTCGATGTGCCATGAATTGGGGATATCAATTCCCTCCATGTCACATAGCCGGTAAGACCCTGGTCAGGTGACCTCTTTGACCACATAAGGCCCTTCCCAGGGCAAGGAGAGCTTGTGCATCCCTTTAGTTTTCTGTTTTCTATGGAGAATGAGGTCGTCGACCGCAAATGAATGACCTTTTATATTGTGATTCTAGTATCTTCGCACGCCTTCTAGGTATTTGGCTATGCGGAAGCAAGTGATCTGGCGTTCTTCTTCGGCTCTATCGACATCCTCTGTCCAAATAGCTACGACTTGCTATTCATTATAATGCTCTACTCTGGTTGCTCGGAAGGCGGGAAGTACGGCCTTTGAGCCATAGACCAAAAAATATGGAGATACATTGGTGTTGAGACTAGCTTGAGTGCGCAGTCCCTAGGCCACAACTGGGAGTTCTTTGAGCCATCTGTCCGGATGATTTTCCTCTTTCTAGTATAATCTCTTTTTGAGGGCATCAAGGATCATGTCGTTCGCCCGTTCGACCTGGCCATTCACTCTTGGTTGGGCAACAGAGACGTATTTGATGGAGATGCATTGGTCTTTGCAGAAGTCCCAAAAATGGTGACCAGTGAATGTAGTTCCGAGGTCGGTGATAATGCTGTTCGGAAGACCAAATCTATGGATGATATCTTCGAATAGCTCGACTGCCTTCTTTGCAGTAGCTAAAACAAGCGGCTTATATTCGATCCACTTGGAGAACTTGTCAACGGCGACATACACATACCGAAAACCGCCTGGCACGGGCTTGAAAGGCCAATCATGTTGAGTCCCCAGCATGCAAAAGGCCAAGAAGCTGGGATGGTCTGCAATTCCTGCACCGGCACGTGTATTTGCTTGGTGAAAAACTGACATCCTTCACAACATCAAACGAGGTCTTCTGCATCGGAGATGGACGTGGGCCAGTAAAAACTAGCTCGAAAAGCTTTGCCAACAAGGTTTCTGGAGGCCACGTGATTGCCACAGGAGCTAGAGTGAATTTCAAGAAGTAGTTTCAATCCCTCTTCTTAGGTGATATATTTCTGCAGTATCCCTTCCTTGGCGCTTTTCCTCAACAACTTCTCGTCTACCAGCACATAATGCTTGCTACGACGGATGAGGCATTCAGTTTCGGTCTTATCAGCGGGTACGTCGATACTGGTGAGGTACTTGATGAACCGTTCCCTCCAATCTACGACCGGCAAAGGTACTGTAAGTACCAGCTGCTCAGCAAGGGAAACTTCTTGAACTTCTTTCTCTTCCTTAATATATGGCATAAAGAGGTCTTGAATGAAGACCCCAGCAGAATCGCGGTGCGAGAAGAGCCTATCTTAGATAGGTGGTCGGCGAGCTGATTTTGGTCTCGTACCACGTGGTCCTTCGAGTTTCCTGATCTCAGCGCAGTATGCGTCCATCTTCTCACTAGAATAGGACCAATCTTTATTGACCTGGTTAATGACTAGCGCGGAGTATCTGTATACCATGAGGCATTTGACGCTGAGCTCGACAGCTATGTGAAGTCCGTGGAGACATGCTTCATACTCCGCGGCGTTGTTGAAAGCTAGAAATGAATTTGGAGGACGTAACGGAGCTTGTCCTTAGTTGGAGTAATGAATAAAATGCCAGCACCAGCACCGTTGATGTTGAGGGCGCCATCAAAATACATCACCTATTGCTTGGGGCAAGCAGCGGGGATGGGCTCTTGGATCTCGGTCCACTCAGCGATGAAGTCAGCCAGCGCCTGTGACTTAATGGTAGGCCTGCTTCTAAATTCTATGGAATAAGTGCGGAGCTCGACTGCCCACTTGATGATGCGGCCATTGGCCTCTTTGTTACGGAGGATGTCCCTTAGAGGGAACTCGGTGACCACGGCGATCTTGTAGTACTCGAAGTAATGGCGGAGCTAGCGTGACGTGACTAGAATGGTGTATAACAGCTTCTGAATCTAAGGGTAACAAGTTTTGGACTCGTTAAGAACCTCACTGATGAAGTAGACCGGATGTTGTACCTTATAGGTGTGTCCAACTTCCTCGCGCTCGATGACGATAGCTATGCTAACGATGCGAGAAGTGGCGGCGATGTAGATAAGTAGGGTTTCGTCTGGTTGAGGCACCGTCATGATCGGAGGCTTTGTTAAAAACAACTTGAGTTGCTCAAAAGCCATATTAGCTTCCTCTGACTAGGAGAAGTGCTCAAAGGCCTTGAGTAATTTGAAGAACAGTAGTCCCTTTTCGCTGAGGCATGATATAAAGTGGCTGAGAGCAGCCATCCACCCTATGAGCTTCTATATATCCTTTACGCAGGTTCGCCATTTCATATTGGTAATGGTGGAGACCTTGTCGGGGTTGGGTTCGATACCACGAGCGCTAACGATGTAGCCCAGGAGTATGCCAGATGGAACTCTAAAGATACACTTTGAAGGGTTCAACTTCGATCTATATCTTTTTAGGTTGGCGAACGTTTCTTTGATGTCGGCGATAAGACTGTCTATGGTTTTGGATTTGATGACCACATCGTCGATGTAAGCTTCGACATTGCGGCCTATCTGTTGGTCAAGGCACGTCTATATGGCCCTTTGGTAGGTCACCTCGGTGTTTTTTAGTCTAAAGGACATGGTGGTATAGCAATATGCACCGAAAGCGTGATGAACGATGTTTTGATCTGGTCATCCTCTTTGAGGGATATCTGGTGATAGTCGGAGTAACAGTTGAGGAAGGAGAGGAGTTCACAGCCAGAGGTGGAGTCTACAACCTCGTCTATTCGAGGCAGACCAAAGGGGTCCTTAGGGTAGCGTTTGTTGAGATCAGTGTAATCAACGCACATCCTCCATTCTTTATTCTTCTTTTGAACAAGGACTGGGTTTGCCAGCCACTCAGGATGATATACTTCTTTAATAAATCTGGTTGCTAGGAGCCATTTTATTTCTACCCTAATAGCCTCCTTCTTATCTGGCGTGAATCATCGGAGCTTCTGCTTGGCGGCCGGCGAAACATTCAAGGAGTGCTCAATCTTCTCCCGTGGTATCCTCGGCATGTCTGTAGGTTTCTAAGCAAACACATCAGCATTGGCACGTAGGAAGGAGACGAGCATGCTTTCCTATTTGGGGTCGAGATGAGCCCCAATCTTGACAAGCTTGGTGAGGTCGTCAAGGTTGAGGTCAACCTCCTTTGTTTCCTTAGACTTGGCAGAGGCATGAGGAGGCTACAGCGCTGGGGTCTCTAGGTCATCGGCGGGCACCGTCCTAGTGTCGTTAACCTTGCTGGCCATCTGGATGGAGAGGTCGGTGGCTTCAGTGAGGGAGAGGCTCTCTGTCTCGTAGGCGTAGGCGATGGAGAGGTTGTCCCATAGAGCCAAAACTCCTGTAGACAAAGTCATCTTCAATACCAGATAGGCGTAGTGTGGTATGGCCATGAACTTGGCTAGAGCTGGATGACCAAGTATGGTGTGGTAGGCGGTGTTGAAGTCAGCGACGTAGAACTTGATGTGCTCGACATGGAAGTTGCTAGCCGTGCTGAATTATACCAGGAGGGTCATCTCTCCAAGCAGTTTGGATGCCCTGCCAGGTACCATACCCCAGAAGGAGGAGTCAAAGGGAGTGAGGTCTTCTATTCAAAGGCCCATCTCCTTTAGGGCTCTAGCGAAGAGGAGGTTCAAAGCACTTCCGCCGTCGACGAGTACTTTCCTAAAGAGTACTATTTTGATGGTCGCATCGAGAATGAGGGGGAAACGCCCTATGTAGGGGATGTCCACCCACTGGTCGACCCTGCTAAAGGTGATGGGGACCTCAGAATAGGGGCGATAGCTAGGATCGGCGATAGCATCTTCTGTGCTAACGACAAGCACCTGACGGGCGGTGAGTTTTCGATCTCTTCTGCTCTCGGCGGTGGCGAGGCCCCCGAAGATAGTGGTGACCACCTTGTCATGATCTTAGAAGGCATTATTGTTGTCCCTAGGTGGTCAGCGACCTCTGGCTCCGCCATCGTTGTCATCGTCCTACTTTTTGGCCTGGAACTCCTTAGCCAAGCCAAGACAGTCCTTCATCTTGTGCTTGCTGTTCTTGTGGAGGGGGCACGGGCCTTCGAGGCGTCATAGTTACGTTTGGCACGAGGTTCATCAACAATGGCAAGGATGTTGTCTAGTCGATGGCGATGATACTAACCAGCTTTAGACCCTTCCGGCCGGTCGCGGCCACTGTCATGATGGTGGCCGTGGTCATCGTAGTGGCGATCACTATGGCATCGTTCGTCGGGGCAATCATCGCTGTGGTGAGTTGGGCGGTGAGTGCCCGTATCCTCATTGAAGGGAACTTCGGCCTCTTCAGTGTCGGCATACTGATCAGCGATCATGATCATCTTGCCAATCCCCTTTGGCGGCTTACGATTAAATTTTGAGCGAAGGTTGTGGTGATGGAGTCCTTTGACAAAGGCGGTGATGACTTTTGCTTCTGTGATGTTGGGAATAGAATTCCTCATCTCAAAAAATCATCTGATGTAACTACAAAGGCTATGCTTGGTGCACGGCCGAGTACACATAGCCATGTAATTGTTGGTGAAGACCTTCTTTAACTACTCCCAAGATTCGATGGAATCTAGGGCAAGGCTCGTGAGTCAGTTCATTGCAGTCGGTGTGAGCATGACAGGAAGATAGTTCGCCATTACACTGGTATCTCCCCTAGTGGCGCGCACAGCGGTGGATAAGCCTGTAGCCACTGTGTGGGGTTCATCCGCCCCTCGTAGGGCTCGACCCTGGTGATTTTGAAACTATGGGGCCACTAGAGTGTTCGAAGTGCTCTTGTGAATGCTCGGGGCCATTTGGGGTCGTCATCGTCAGGATCCACAGCATTGCCGATGTTAAGTGGCTGGAGGGCTGCATCCGGATTACCGAACTCTTGCTCATATTTTTTACGCTGGCGTACTTCCTCTTCATGGTGAGAGAAACGACGCCCATCGATATGACGTCGTGCATCTCAGAGATTATTGATGTGCGCTCGGACATCTTGGTTGACTTCTTGGTCACATTGGCGAGGGTAGTCAATACTGTTCCCCCTAGCTCCCCCTAGAGGGGTCGTCCATCATCACGATGCTGGTCGGCAAAATGACTTCTACTAGGGCGGCGATTGGATCTTGGCGTAGCGGATTGGTGATTCTAGCTTGTCGAGTAGGAAGGTCTCTGATCCTGGTGGATCTCGTTGACCTAGCAGTGCGCCGCTTTAAGCATTGCGGTCACCTTGGTGACTTCTGGCATTTGCTCGAGCCGAGCGAGCTCATTAGCGGCCACGACCAAGTTGGTGCTTGGGGTCTTGTAGACATCATGGCCATCGACATGGATGAATTCGTCATCGAGGTTGCGGCAGAGTGGGCGTGGCCTCCCTTGCGAGTCGAGCTGTTCTCCATTGCGAGCAGCCTTGGCTAGCACAATGGCGGCCTTATTCGCTCGTCGCTATGCACGGTTGGTGTTTCTGTTGACACAAGCTGTGCGGTCCTCATCAGTTTCCCTATCCCGCGGAGGGCTATCAATGCTGATGTTAAAAATCCCACCTCCACGGAAGGGTGGGAAAGGAGGTTGGACGGCAGTGGTTTTGGCGATAGTCTCCGTAGAGCCCTAGGACTCAGAGTCTACATTTTCCTATAGGATGGTGTGGAGGGATGTTTCTGGACGTCGATCAATTTGCAGCGTATTGACAATCGGCGAGAGTTGGTCGGCGATTGGGTCAATGAGAGGATAGATGTCTCCCACCTAGTCGGTGAGTTTGCCCCTTAGGGCATCTTGATGGATAGAGGCCATAACCCTTAGAGTTTCTTGATCAGCCTCCGATAGATCATAATCGGAGGGTGGTTAGTACTGAACCAGAGTGGTCAGAGCCAATTCCGCGAGGGAGAGGTAGTCGGTGAGCTTCTGGCCGACCTGATCGATGGATGCGATCAGATCATCATTGTCGATCTGCTTCCTCAGATAACGGGGGAGTAGGCGGTGAGTTGTTGGTGAAGATGACCTTAGAGGTGGTTCCGAGATTGGATCTGCTATTGCAGGTGTTGGTGTGGTCAGCGCATAATCGATCTGAACTGGCTCGATGATCTCTTCGTCTCCATTAGTATTGATGACCCAGGAGATCGATTCGACCGTAATGATCTAGCTGGACTTTGGAGAGGACAAAGAGCCTGCAAAATGTACCATCTTGTTCGTCATAGAAACAACACGCACACCCCTACCTGGCGTGGCAACTGTCAATAGAATATCGTCGACAGTTCTCCAAGGGGTATCCCGCGAAGGTAGATTGATCAGTAATGGTGCGCGTAATCAAGAACAAGAAGGCAACAAAGACACAAGAGTTAGACAGGTTTGGGCCATTAGCACAACGTAATACCCTACTCCTATGGTCTGTTGATTTGTATTGGCTATCGTATGATATTGCGTGTGTTTTGAGGGGGTCCCCTACTTGCCTTATATAGCTAGGGGTAGGGTTACAAGTCGGTTAGATCTAGGAGATAACCGGTAAGTACTAACAGATTACGGGAATCATGGCATCGTAACATATGCTAATAGATTATGCCATATCTTCAGGATATCTTCCCGATGTCTTGTGGGGCGTGTCGAGCAGCACCGTGCTCCGTAAGGCTTCATTTTGTGGGCTGGACCACCCCTGGTGATGCAACCCATGTAGTCTACCATGGGTATCCGGGGCATATCCTAATGGAGACGGGGATCCCGATCTTCCGTCAGGTGATGGTAACTATCGTTGTGGCAGAGAGTGACACACCGATCCGGCTTCAGATCGAAAGATCGAACCCTGTAATCTTAGCACCACAGCTCCTCTGGTTATCAACCGAGTCACGGACCAGGTTGACCTCACCAAGAAGGCTAATCCCTGCCTGCGCAACGAAGAACACAAGCAAGAACAAGAAAGAACGCAACCAATTTGCAGATGAATGATTAAACTCACGAAGTTGGGGTCTCACAAACCGATGAATGGCGAAACTGTTCTTAACAGATTAATCTAAGCAAAACCCAAACTGTAATGGAGGGGTGGTGGCTATTTATGAAGACTCTAGGGTCATGCAAGACCCCTGGACGCACCCCTAATGGGCCCAAACTCGATACATGGTCCAATGGACCCAAAAGACAGTGTCGCAGCACCTTGGCAGATTCTGGACGCTGACTTGTTTCGACGATTCCCATTGATTCCGAACAGATTTTGACGTGAAACCACATGGATTGGCTTCCTTATCAAATTAGCTTTCCATCCATATGTGGATCATCAAAAACGGAGTCCGGATGCCTCCTGGACGACCAGTTTAAGGCAGACTAGTCCTGGAGGCCGAGGCAGACTCGAATTCGTGTTGGACTGGGCCTCCGGCTTGTGTTGGACGTCCTTCCTGGTCATCATCACCTCCTCCACGTCCTCTTAGTCCCTCTTGACCCTCTCCAATGTTCCTAAGCAAGATAACATCATTAGGTAGTAGTCTATTCTCAAAAGTATGAAAAGGATCGCTTAAGAACGAGCTCACCTATAAATTGAGTTGACGCATTCGAGCCCGGGTCATTGGACCTTGCATGACGGTTGGAGGATCAGCTGGTACATCCAAAGGAGTGATGTCCTCATCATCCTCCCCCTCTTGAATTGGAGTCGTCCTCGACTCAAGCTCATCTTCTTCTCCCAAATAAGGTTTCAAATCTGCAATGTTAAATGTGGGACTAACCCTGAACTCGGGTGGCAACTCAAGTTTGTATGCATTATCATTTATTTTCTCAATAATCTTATAAGGACCAGCTGCTCTTGGCATTAATTTAGACTTACGTAGCTCAGGAAATCTATCTTTTCTTAAATGTAACCAAACCAAATCACCTGATTCAAGTTTAATCTCTTTTCTACCTTTACTACCAGCAATTCTATACTTTTCATTCATGCTTTCAATATTTGCTTTAGTTGTTTCATGCAACTTACGAATAAAATCAGCACGCTCTCTAGCATCACTATGTATTCTCTCAGTGGTAGGTAAAGGCAAAAGATCAATAGGAGCACGGGGGTTAAAACCATACACTACCTGAAAAGGACTTACCTTGGTGGTGGAATGTTCTGCCCTATTATATGCAAACTCCACATGCGGCAAACACTCTTCCCACATCTTCAAATTGCGCTTCAAAATGGCTCTCAACATGGTGGACAATGTTCGATTCACAACCTCAGTTTGCCCATCAGTTTGGGGATGACATGTTGTAGAAAACAGCAGCTTGGTCCCCAATTTATTCCACAACGTGCGCCAAAAATGACTCAAGAATTTTACATCACGATCTGAAACAATAGTAGAAGGCATACCATGCAAGCGAACAATTTCTTGAAAGAAAAGGTCAGCAATATGAACAGCATTGTTGCTCTTATGACAAGGAATAAAATGTGCCATCTTAGAAAAACGATCAACCACCACAAAAATACTATCCCTCCCCTCTTAGTCCTTGGCAATCCCAACACAAAATCCATAGATATATCTGCCCAAGGAGTAGAAGGAACAGGAAGAGGCATATACAAACCATGTGGGTTCAATCGCAACTTAGCTTTTTGACATGTGGCACACCGCGCCACGTACCGCTCCACATCACGCCTCATCCTAGGCCAAAAGAAGTGTGTGGACAGCACCTCCTCCGTCTTCTTGGCACCAAAATGTCCCATCAATCCGCCTCCATGTGCCTCCTGCAATAACAAAAGACGAACGGAACCAACTGGAATGCATAGACGGTTAGCTCTAAACAAAAACCCATCGCTGATCATAAACTTATTCCATGTGCGTCCTTCTCTACAATTAAGCAACACATCCTTAAAATCAGGATCAAGCGCATATTGTTCTTTAATGGATTGAAGACAAAAAATCCGACAATCAAGTTGAGATAGCAATGTATATCTTCTAGACAAAGTATCAGCAATCACATTATCCTTCCCTTTCTTGTGTTTGATAATATAAGGAAAAGACTCAATAAATTCAACCCATTTAGCATGCCTACGATTCAGATTATTTTGAGAGCGAAGATACTTAAGCGATTCATGATCAGAATGAATAACAAATTCTTTAGGCCACAAATAATGACGCCACGTCTCTAAAGAACGGACAAGTGCATACAATTCTTTATCATACGTGGAATAATTAAGAACAGGACCAAGTAATTTTTCACTAAAGTAAGCAACAGGTTTACCATCTTGCATCAAAACACCACCAATGCCAAGTCCACTAGCATCACATTCTAGCTCAAAAGTCTTACCAAAATTTGGAAGTTGCAACAATGGTGCATGTGTAAGCTTGTCCTTCAAAGTGTCAAAGGACTCCTCATGTGCCTCTCCCCAATGAAACACCACTCCTTTCTTCGTCAACTCATGCAATGGGGCAGCAATGGTGCTGAAATCTTTAACGAAGCAGCGGTAGAATCCTGCAAGACCAAGAAAACTCCTCACCTGTGTGACGGTTTGGGGAACCGGCCAGCTCTTTATGGCTTCAATTTTCATCTCGTCCACCTCAATTCCCTGTGGAGTTACAACATAGCCAAGAAAAGAAACTCGATCCGTGCAAAAGATGCACTTCTCAAGGTTACCAAATAAACGTGCATCACGTAAGGCATTAAAAACAGCACGTAAGTGATCCATATGTTCATCAAAAGACTTGTTGTAAATCAATATATCATCAAAGTAAACTACCACAAAATGACCAATAAAAACTCTTAAAACCTCATTCATTAAGCGCATGAAAGTGCTAGGTGCATTTGTCAAACCAAAAGGCATAACTAACCACTCATACAATCCAAATTTGGTTTTAAATGCAGTTTTTCATTCATCTCTAAGTTTCATTCTAATCTGGTGGTAGCCACTTCACAAGTCAATCTTAGTGAAAATTATAGAACCACACAACTCATCAAGCATGTCGTCTAGCCTAGGAATAGGATGACGATACCAAATAGTAATATTATTGATGGCTCTACAATCAACACACATACACCAACTTCCATCTTTCTTAGGAACCAAAAGTATAGGAACGGCACAAGGACTAAGGCTTTCACGTACATACCCGCGGTCCAAAAGGTCTTGGACTTGCTGCTGAATTTCCTTAGTCTCCTCAGGATTGGTTCGATATGCAGCTCGGTTGGGCAAGGTCGCTCCCGGAATCAAATCGATTTGATGCTCTATCCCTCTCATAGGTGGGAGCCCCGGGGGTATCTCAGCTGAAAAAATGTCCTCATACTCCTGCAAAAGGTTAGTGATAGCAGGAGGTACCGAGCTAACAATATCATCAAGTGAAAACATAGCTCGTTTGCATACCAAAGCATAGCAAATATCATCATCAGAAATTTCAGCAAAGTCACATTTTGTTGCAAGCATAACACCACCCTTCAATTTAATCCCCTCAGCCTTAGAAATAGATGTAGACTTATCCTTTTTAGGTGGGAAAATAGAATTAGCAACTTGCTGATTTTCAGATTGAACATCATTCAAACTAGCAGCGCGTTCTCTATCAGCTTGTACAATTTGAGCAGGGGTCAAAGGTACCAAAGTAATTTTCTTTCCTTTATGCACAAAAGTGTATTTATTACTTCTACCATGGTGGGTAGCATCATTATCATGTTCCCAAGGACGACCCAATAAAAGTGAACAAGCTTTCATAGGTACCACATCACAATCAACAGAATCAGCATAAGAACCAATGGAAAATGAAACTCTACAAGTTTGTGTTACCTTTGCTTTACCAGAATCATTTAGCCACTGAATATGATATGGGCGTGGGTGTGGGCGTGTGGTCAAGCTAAGCTTCTTGACCAAATCAGAACTCACCAAATTGTTGCAGCTACCTCCATCAATAATGACACGTGCTCGACGGTCGCTGATGACAAAGAAAATCTGGAACAAGTTATGGCGTTGTAGCTTCTCAGGTTGCTGGACTTGTGAGCTGAGCACCCGCTGTACAATAATGCTCCTATAGGACGCCGTGGCCTCGTCACCAAGGACTTCGCCGTCCTCCTCATCTGCATCTTGGTCTTCTTCATCCTCAATGTCAGAGGTGCTGATGTAACCATCTTCTGTAGCAATATATGCCCGCTGACTTGGGCAGTCCTTCTGCACATGGCCAATGCCATGGCAGCGGTGGCACTGAATACTCGAAGTGTGTCCCATCGATGCAACGGATGAGGAACTCTTGGTAGGCACCTGCAAAGAATTTTTACCTGAATCTGAAGGTCATGCGGGAGGTGTCTTAGGTGTAGCGGAAACTCTAGAGGAGGCTGTTGGTCGCTTGCTCGCTGGTGGAGGCGTCCAAAAAGTGGTTGGCTTCGTCAGCCCCGAAGATGGTGCCGAGCGTGGCGTGTATGTGCTGGTGCTGACCTTGCTCTTGCCCTGCTGTTCACGCCCCTGCAATTCCTTTTCTGCAAGCATAGCAAACTGAAACAACTGGTTGACAGTGTTAAATTCTTTATAATCAACAATGTCCTGAATGTCACGCCTCAAACCAGAATAAAAACGACAAATGGCATCTTCGTTTCCCTCTACAACACTACAGCGCATCAATCCCTTTTGGAGCTCACCATAGTAATCCTGTATAGATTTATCTCCTTGTTCTAAACACATCAATTTCTTATGCAAGTCTCTATGATAAGAAGGAGGAACAAAACGATCACGCATAGCTACCTTAAGTTCTTCCCATGTACCAGGTAAAGCATCCTGTGCAGCTAGCCCATTCCACCAAATAATAGCAAAATCCTTAAACTCACTAGTAGCTTGTCTAACTCTATGCTGCTCAGGTACAAGGTGGGCACTAAACTTTTGTTCTACCGTCATCTCCCAATCAAGATATCCCTCAGCATCATAATGACCCAAAAAAGATGGTATTGTAAACTTAATCTTAGCATAAGGATCATCGGGCACACGGTGATTATTACCTTGGCGATGGTGGTGGACACCACCCATACCTGTCGTGTTGCGGCGAAGACGTTGCCGTAATCTCTCTTGTCGGATAGCTGCTCGACCTATGTTTCCAGCGGCATCATGCACCGTGTCTTGACCATCGGTGTTGCTACCGGAAACATCGTTGTTGCCCGCCACAAAGGTTTGCAACTCAGTAACCTTGTCGGTTAGCGTGGAAATTCGCTTGTCCAATCTCTCCATGCTATTGCCAATGTTGAGTTCAATGAGTGCGTCAGTGATGGCCTTCCTGATGGCCTCATTCATCCTTTTTTGGGCATCCTCTACAACAGCTTGTAGTTGCTCTTGGCTGACACACTCGCTGAAACCCTTAGGATTGTTATCTGTAGTCTGTTCACCTCCTGCCATTGAAAACACAAAAACAGGAACAAACAGGTGAAAGTTATCCCTACCTAATGACTATGTGGGTGTAGTGGTGTCACTTTTCACAGCAAGTGGAAGCGTCTTACCAAGCTCTTACCAAGTTCTTACCAACGCAAGCAGTGGGCGGTACAACCGGCGGCTGGTTTGTGATACCTGTGAGGTAGTGGTACCAAGATTGCAAGGCCCTTTGTCTGTACTGATCTGAAGAATTTGTGGAGCTTGGAAGGCAAACAAAGAGTAATATGTATATCTAGCACACAAGTCAGTAACAGAAAGTAATGCTGAATTATAGTCCAAAGTACTCGTTCTCGTTGTTGGTCTAAAGTGTTGCAAGTACCAGGTTGTGACAAAAGTATGGTGGATAGCAAGGTGATTGGTATGAGAAAAACAAGTATGGTGGATGGAAACAGCAACACAAACAAGGAACCAGACAGCACACGCAAACACAGCTCACTTTGGGCTTCTCTATGTGCTCCTTTAGATATTGCTCCTCTTTTGCCCCTCTTTTTTTCTATTTTTTGGGCTGTCGTTGTTTTTTTGGGAAATTTCGACTTTTTTATTTTATTTTTTTGATAATTTTCCTTTACTTAGGAGCACAAAAGCAGTAACCACAAAAAATATGAGCTCAAACAAGTGTAAGACGTGGCCTGTGGAATTTTCAGAAAACTGGATGAAAATCGACAAAAACCTTGTGACCACGAAACGAGGATCTTGTGACCACTTTTTGGCCAATCTAAAAATTCCGAACCTTGACAAGGTAGGGGATGGATGGATCCGAATTTTTTTTTGATCGATTTGCATATATGGAACGTCGAAAACGGAGTTCGTATGCGAAAACTAGACCAGTTTTAAGAATTGGCTCCGAATTAGAGGATAAAACGGGAATAATGTGTGCAAAATTGATCACAACAGCCAAGATTTGATGGAAACGATGGGGAAAAACACACGAACTGGACTCTAACACGACCTAACCAGCAACAAGACCTCGACCAGGACACAAACTCAACACGACGGACTTTGAAACTGAAATATGCAAAGGCTATGGCGCGGAAGGTTCTAGGGTAGGAAAAACGAGTATGGCACTGGACTATGGGACGAATATGAAACACTCAAACTAGGGAATAAAAGTGAACCTGACGGTATACCTTAGCTTTGATTACCACTTAATGGAGATGGGGATCCCGATCTTCCGTCAGATGATGGTAACTATCGTTGTGGCGGAGAGTGACACACCGATCCGGCTTCAGATCGAACCCTGCAATCTTAGCACCACAGCTCCTCTGGTTATCAACCGAGTCACAGACCAGGTTGACCTTGCTAAGAAGGCTAATCCCTGCCTGCGCAACGAAGAACACAAGCAAGAACAAGAAAGAACGCAACCAATTTGCAGATGAATGATTAAACTCACGAAGTTGGGGTCTCACAAACCGATGCACGGCGAAACGGTTCTTAACAGATTAATCTAAGCAAAACCCAAACCCTAATGGAGGGGCGGTGGCTGTTTATGAAGACTCTAGGGTCGTGCAAGACCCCTGGACGCGCCCCTAATGGGCCCAAACTCGATACATAGTCCAACAGACCCAAAAGACGGTGTCGCAACACCTTGGTAGATTCTGGACGCTGACTTGTTTCGATGATTCCTGTTGATTCCGAACAGCTTTTGACGTGAAACCACTTGGATTGGCTTCCTTATCAAATTAGATTTCCATCCATATGTGGATCATCGAAAACGGATTCCGGATGCGTCCTGGGCAACCAGTTTAAGGTAGACTGGTCCTGGAGGCCGAGGCAGACTCGAATTCGTGTTGGACTGGGCCTCCGGCTTGTGTTGGACGTCCTTGCTGGTCATCATCACCTCCTCCACGTCCTCTTAGTCCCTCTTGACCCTCTCCAATGTTCCTAAGCAAGATAACATCATTAGGTAGTAGTCTATTCTCAAAAGTATGAAAAGGATCGCTTAAGAACGAGCTCACTTGTAAATTGAGTTGACGCACTCGAACCCGGGTCATTGGACCTTGCATGACGGTTGGAGGATCAGATGGTACATCCAAAGGAGTGATGTCCTCATCATACCCCCCACATTAACATCAATTATAAACCATCAATATAACCTGCATATATACTTATTTCCATCACTAAACATAGGTCTAGGGGTTTAAACTAATAAATTCCATGAGTTTTGGAGAATCTATGTTTGTAGAAGGATTTAATCAGAAAACCATTAAGGTGGTCCTATTCGTCAAAGTAAATCATATTTATCCAGGACGAAAACAACTCAAGAAGATTCTAGAGGACGCCAGAAGACTCTCCACCAAAGATGGAGCCAAGTGGCTGACATGGGGGGCCGGCCGGCCCCTCCACTAGGCTAGCCGGCCTATGGGGCCCACAAGTCAACCTCCCCTTTTTATGTTGGTTACCCACCACCTTAAAGATCAAATCTATGCCATTGTTTTAAGTCGGTTTGATCCGAGGGCTCAGAATTGACGTTGCTCTCTTTATATATAGCAACACCTACCCTCTCCCTGAAAGCATCCTAAAACCCTAATTCATATCCTCCTCATCAGGATCAGAGCCAGCTATCAAGAGAAGATTAGTCCTCCATAGGATCTAGTCTTGTAACTTGAAATAGTGAGATAGAGAGTGAGGGAAGAGTTTGGAGGAAGTGTCAGCCTGTTGGTGCTCTCTCTACGACTTGTACCTTAGCGGATCCAAGTACTACTTGAGCTTGCTTCTGAGACATCTATGGTAATCAACTTCTGATTCAAGTAAGCATCGTGTTTATAATGTTCTTCAGATTCATGACTCTTTTGAGTACTTTAATCTATTGACCAGAGATTAAAGTAGTATTCATAGTGTAAGCATGGTGCTTAGACTAGGTTACTCATGGATGTACCCTACATTCTGGATCGTTGGTAGCTTAGGAGGGTGACTCTTATAGCCTCGTTGAATCCTTTGTAGTCCACCTCCTATTGTAGGCTGAACATGACCTAATTACTATAGGAAACATACTATGCCTGTGTTTTCTTTAGTAATACCCCCAGAATTGAACAATAGAAGACATAGCTTACCGAAGTTAGAACTAAAGAGCCTTAGTAGTCCTCTCTACGCTTCTGTTTATCTTAAGTCTTGTTGCTACTCCTGGTTAAGTTAGATTGTAGTTAATCTCACATGTTTCCCTGTGGATACGATACTTGGAATACTTCCGGGTGAAAGCTACAGCGGTATCCGGGCGCTTGTGGATTTATCTGTGTGCCTTAATAAATACCAACAAGCTTTCTGGTGCCATTGCCAGGCAAACAATTACTTACTTAACTACGAACCTAGCTTAACCTTGTATCTTTATTCTTTTATCTTTTATTCTTTTTACTATGGATTTGGAATCCACACCTATATATCAATATGCTAAACCTATGAGCGCACGCCTAGAGCCACCAAAATTTATAGAGCCTATCCTAACACCTGGCTATGAGTTGTGCTCGTGTTTTATAAAAATGATTCGGGAACAATCCTTCTCAGGAGAAGGTGATGAAAACCCAAACTCACACCTACGAGAGTTTGAGCAGACCTGTGTATGCTTGCATATCGCTGGCATGTATGACAAGACCTTATGATGGAAGTTGTTTCCGTTCTCTTTGACAGGAAGAGCTAAGCGATGGTATAGACAAACCATAGGAAGTATGCAAGGAGATTGGGAAACGCTATGCTCTTAATTTTGTTTAGCTTTCTTTCCCATCTCTAGAGTTGTCCACCTTCAAAAAGAGGTTCTATCTTTTAAACAAAAAGAACAAGAATCTCTTGGCACGTCATGGGCTCATTTTAATGACCTCTTCACCATTGGCCCAGACCTTGCCATTCAAGACCCTATACTTCTTCAACATTTTTATATGGGTCTTAACAAGGATTCCAAGAATTTCCTTGATATGGCCTCTAGAGGAGCTTTCCTTCATTTGTCTGCTAGTAAGGCAAGGACTATCTTTTGACAAATTTATTGGACGCATTCCCTACACTAGCATTCGTGATGAACTCCCCGAGGAAGAGAAGAAATCATCTCCCGAACAAGAAGAGTAAGTTTTGATAGCCAAATCACAACCACTCCAATCCCAAGATTTAGCTATCAATCTTGAACCATCAATACCCCAAAATCCTCTAAGGGAAGAATAAATTCCACCTTTGAAAATCCCTATTGAAATTGAGAATGACCACTTTGACTCTGATTTTGGGAAAAGCTTAAACTTCCAGCTAAATAAGAGACCTTCGAGTGAATATAATTCAAATCCTCTTAAGAAGGGATCTCTTAGAAAGCATCTTAAATCAAGTTCCTTTAGGGGGCATCAAGAAAAAGTCAAGGGTGTCATGTCAAGTGATGCCACAGAAGGAGAGTCAACTCATTTTGAATCCAATCCTATCTTCTCCCCTTCTATGCCCACATTAAATGTCTCATTCAAACCCATCCTTGACCTCGATGATCCCTCTTATGATCTTTCTCCTAACTCTCATGATGATCCTAGAAATTCACTAAGACACCCAAAGCATAGGAACCATGAAGATTACAAGGATGACAAAAAAGAGCAACGACAATGACCAGAGCATGCATGCGTCGTTGCAAGTGAAGAATGGTTGGATGAGGCCAAATCATTAATGGTAGAACCCAAACCTGATCCAAAGGGTGAGCTTAATTCAATCTCCTTAATAAACATGACTCACCTAGGTTTGGAGGAAGCCTTAGACAAGATCAACCTAAGAGTCACCAATCCAAGCGAAAATTTTGACATTCATGAAGAACCAACCTTGGAGCTCGAAAAGGAAGATGACATCAATGAGCATGGAAGTTACTTCTTGTGCACCTCATCAAATCCAAGCTCACGTGAGAAAACTCCTGAATCAATTGGTCTCCCCACTATTGCCACACATGAGATATTCAACCCCCTCATGCTTCTTGTTCACAAAAATTTTGAAAGGGCGGTTGTAGGCGTGTTTGTTTATCATAAATATTGCAGATCTCATTGTGTTGTTGGCATTGATCTTGAGACAGGTACATAAAGGTTGGTATTGGAGGGGAAACCACTTCACCAACTTAAAGCGCAATTTGAAGGTTTTCCAAGGATGAGCTTTTGTCCTAAAACAAGCACCTTCGGGAGATAACATGAGTTTTCACCTTTTGTTGTAATGTCCTTGTGAAATGAGCATAGAGAGATAATTGTGAAAATACTTCTTGGTATTTTTGTCACTAACCATTGCAGGTTTGAAGCAAAAAGAACAAAGGATGACGACGCAAGGTATGTCCAACCAATCATCATGCAACATTGAATCAGATTCACACATGAGAGTTCTATCATCCAAACTTGATTTTGTTGAAAAATTCAAGCTGGGGATGGACTTCTCTAAAAACATTTCATGCCATGTTGCTAAATTATCTTGGCTATCTATACCTTCAAGCCATGTTCAATTAGCTAAAAAACAACCATGCTCTTTCATCTCTGTTTGAATAAATCTCTATAATGCTTTAATACTACCTTTGTTTGCTATAGTATGCTTAAGGTTTGGAGTATGTTTATACATCTTTTAAATTAAGCATGGTGCTTAGATTAGGAGTGCTAATCTTACTTTCAAAGGCTTTTTAAATTAAGCGGGTGCTTAGGTTAAAATGCTTTTATACATTAAATTAGACATGGTGTCTAGTTTCATTTTTTGGACCAAGAGTGTGCTTTAGTAGATACTGAATATTTTGTTAGACTAACCCCTACAGGAACTCTCAATTCAATTTGGGTAAGTCATGAGATGAATTCAAATTAGAGATGAAGCAAGGCACATGATGAACTCCAATAACTTTGCAAAAAGAAGACGCAACACATTCAACATAGATGGAAGAACTCAATGGAACAAAGAGGAAGAAAGGGTTCCATTTAGGAAACAAGAAGCTCATGAACAGCTCAAGCTACGAGGCTAGCTGAACAAAGAAAACTCCACTCAAAAAGGAAGGACCATCACGAGTCATCTACCCTTTGTCATATGGTGTCATCACGCTCCAACAACAAACGTAACATCGAAAGGTAAATGGTCATTATTGAAAAAGCTTTTCCTTGATTTTGGTATGCACATAAATAAGAAACAAACATGTTTGAGTTACAACTTGCTTGATCCAACCTGATTAACTCAACATGTTTAGTTCTTTAAGCTTGTTCCTAGCACCACTTTCTTGAGCCCATTATCTTAACCAAATAAGCTAAAAGTGCACATCCTATCTCTAAAAGATGATAGTCATAATCATGTAAAGTTTGATACATTATGAAAAGTTGAACAATTCTTCCATGGGTTAAGCAATTCAACCCTTTTTGGCCAAATGTATTTAAATGCTACATTCATGCTCAATCTTCTGATCTTATCACCTATGTTATAAATGAACAAAGCATATGAACATCAACTTCATCTTGTTTAATGTGCCAAAGGTTAGAGAAGAACACATAAAGTTTTAGTTCTATTGGTGTTTTCCCACCAACAGAGACCATGCACTTGATCTCAACCTTGTCTTTATGAGCAGAACAGATTTCAAGCAAAGTGTGGGGGAGTCAGTCGATTCCCTAGATTTCTACAAGTGAATGTTCTAAACCTGTTAAACCAAAATCAAAACTCAAAACTAAGACGGGTTTGACGGAAGAAGGTGACTTCACCATTAGAGGCGTCATCACAAGAATCCTCATATTCGGACAAACTAAGGTACTTGATCAATGAACTTCACAAGGAGAAGTCCGGTTCGAAGGACTTAAGACACCTAACCCTCACCGAAAGAGCTAGCTTGGGCGAGCAGCCTTGGCGAACACAAAAACATGCTTATTAGGTTTCCACTCAAAATAAGTGCTCCAAGTTTTTGTTGCTATCTCTCAAAAGTTTCTGTTGCAGAAAGAGGCATGGGTCTATGCAAAAGTTATTCAAAAAAAGAGAAAAAAAGGTGAGAAAAAATTGACAAGTGTCCGAGATATCTAAAACAATGGGTACTCAAATGCCCGCCTAAAAAAAGATATGAATAAGATAGCCTCTGCTCTTTAGCAAATGTTTCCAAGTTATCCACACACATACACATCTTGATTTGTAATGCATATATTTGTGTTCACCCCCAGTGTAGGGATAGAATATTTTTGGGTGGATCTAAATAGAAAATATGTTTTTGCACCTACCCCTAGTGTAGGAGTTGTGCATATTTGGGTGGTGTGTACGTGATCTTGATTTTAAGAGCATGACAAATCTCTCATAAGGGTCCACAAAGCTTGACAAAACTCAATGCAAAAGCAAGCAGCATATATGTGAAAATTTTCCTAGTCTAAATAACATGTATGGCTCTAGTGGAAATTCAAGCTTTGTCATATAGGAACTCATCATGTAGCATTTTTATGTTTTTCAAAAGAAATCTCCTGAACTTTAGTGTCACATGGAACAAGATAAACAGTAGCTCAGACCTTCTCATATCATACCTGTCAATTACCAAGACTTAGATCAGACATATGCTACCCATGAGTTTCAAGTTCAAAGTAAATCCTTATATCAAAATAATCTTATCCAAAACTCGGGAGAATTCATGGCTGAAAACTAGGTACTTGAAAGGAATTACAATAGAGCAACTATTCATCATTTCCATTTTAAGGGATTGTCTTCAGAGTTCATTTTATTTATTTACCTCTTAAAAGAAATTAAAGTAAACTAGACACATTTTTTTATTTTTTTTATTTTTTGTAAAGCAAACCAAATATAATAAAACAAAAGAATAGAAATACTTAGCTAGATACATGGGGCGCCTCTCTCCCAAGCCAGTTGATGGTAAACCTGGCCGAGGATGAAGTGCAAGGCTGGCAAACCCAAGACAAGTTGGCCTACCTTTCTCGTGGTTCTTCTGTCGTTTGTCTATGTCGTGCTTTGTTTAGGAGGGTTGCCTCCCCCACACTTGAATTCTATTACCTTGCATAAACAACATGTGGAGACAAGCACCAACAAAAGACTAGAAAGATCCTAGCCATACTTTATTCAAATGTATAGATAGCTTAGCATGGTTTTTAAAGTTTTTTCACAGAGTAAAGAAGAAAAGCTGAATTGAAAATGTTATTTAAATTCTATAAAGTTAATCATATCCAATTCTTCTTCTAGCAATTGTGTGTCATGGAAAACTTTCAAACGCTGACCATTTACCTTAGAAAGCGTACCTTCGTCATTTTGAAGTGTAACTGTTCCATGAGATGATGCGCTAATTACCTTGTAAGGTCTTTTCCATTTGCTTCGTAGTTTCCCATGTCCAAACAACTTCACTCTGCAGTTGAAAAGCAACACCTTGTCACCTGGTTTGAATTCCTTCTTTTTTAATCTTTTGTCATGCCACCTTTTTATCCTATCTTTGTAGAGTTTTGCATTATGATATGCCTTTTCTCGCCATTCCTCTAGCTCAGAGAGTTGCATTTTTCTCTTCTTTCCAGCTGCTTCAAAGTCCATGTTCCACCTTTTTAAGGTCCAATGAGATTTGAATTCCAACTTCACTGGTAAGTGGCATGTCTTCCCATAGACGAGTTGATATGGTCACATCCCAAAAGGTGTTTTGTAAGCTATTATGTAAGCCCATAGTGCTCCTGATAACTTATCTTTCCATGTTGTCTCCATCTCATTGATAGTCTTCTATAGAATGTCCTTGATTTGCTTGTTTGATGTTTCTGCTTGTCCACTAGTTTGAGGATGATATGGTGTCGCGATGTTATGACGGACCCCATGATCGGATAAGAAGCATCAAAACTTCCTATCAATGAAGTGAGGACCTCCATCACTAATTACCATGCGTGAAACTCCGAACCGTGGAAAGATGGTCTCTAAAAACATCCTCTTAGTGTTATTTGAATCTGCAGGTCGACATGGTAAAGCTTCAACCCATTTTGAGACATAGTCGATTGCCACCAGGATGTATACGCACTGTTAGGATTTTGGAAATGGTCCCATGTAGTTGATGCCCCAGACATCAAAGAATTCTAACTGGAGGTTGATGGGGAGTGGCATGGCATCTCTTGCTTTGATATTCCCATGTTTCTGACACGAGATGCACCTCCGTATAAATTCTTTGGTGTCATCATACATGGTTGACCAGAAGAATCCACTCTGCTAGATCTTAGCATTAGTGCGGAATGACCCATAATGTCCTCCATATGGTGATGAGTGACATCTTTTAATGATCTTCGTTGCTTCCTCAGGCGGAACACACCTCCTAAGCAGTCCATCAGAGCAAACTCGATAGAGGTATGGCTCATCCCATAGGTTGAGGTGACTTTCATGGACGAGCTTCCTCTTATTCTCTCCTGATGGTACATAACCTGCAACCATAAAATTAACAATATTTGCATACCAGGGGTCAGATCCTTTGACATTTAGGAGCATGTCATCCCATAGAAAGTCGTTGATGGGCATCTCTTGTGGATTTTCGAACTGCATTCTTGACAAGTGATCGGCTACAGAATTTTCTATTCCTTTCTTATCTTTAATTTCTAAATCAAATTCTTGAAGCAAAAAGGATCCATCTTACAAGCTGAGGTTTAGCATCTTTTTTAGTAAGGAGATATTTAAGAGTAGCATGATCAGTGTAAACAATAACTTTTGCTCCTACTAAGTAATACCTAAACTTGTCAATAGAAAAAACAAAAGTCAGGAGCTCTTTTTCAGTTGTTGCATAATTAAGTTGAGGTGTTGATAGAGTTTTACTAGCATAAGCAATTGCATGATGCTTTCTATCTTTTGTTTGACCCAAAACTGCCTCCACAGCATAATCACTAGAATCACATATGATTTCAAAAGGTAACGACCAATCAAGGGGTTGAATGATTGGTGTAGAGATAAGTGCTTTCTTAAGGATTTGAAAAGCACTTAAACACTCATCATCAAACTCAAAGAGAGCATCCTTGGCTAACAAACTTGTAAGGGGTCTAGCAATATGAAAAAAAATCTTTTATAAAACGGCGATAGAACCCCGCATGACCAAGGAAGCTTCATACCCCTTTGACATTTGTAGGAGGGGGTAGTTGTTCTATTACTTCTATCTTAGCTCAGTCTACCTCTATCCCACATTCAGACACCAAGTGTCCAAGCACTATGCCTTCTCTAATCATTATTGGTATATTTAACGCACACAGATAAATCCACAAGTGCACGGATACCGCTGTAACTTTCACCAGAAAGTATTCCAAGTATCGTATCCACAGGGAAATGTGTGAGACTAACTATGATCTAACTTAACTAAGGGTAGCAACAAGGTTGAGATAAATAGGAGCGTAGAGAGGAAAACTAAGGTTCTTTAGTTCTGACTTGGGTAAGCTATGTCTTTTACTATTCAACTAGGGACATTACTAGAGAAAGACACCAGCGGAGGATGATTTCCTTCGTAACCGTGTCCTACTTGCGCCTACAGACAGGAGGTGGACTACAAAGGATCAACGAAGCTATATAGTATAGGCTAGACATGCGATCTACCACCATCCAGAATGCAGGGTGCATCCATGATTAACCTAAGTCCAAGCACCATGCTTACACTTACGATTAATACTTTAACCTAGAGCACTTATAGATTAAAGCACTCAAAAGAGAGTTGTGGTCCTGATAAACAATATAAACAATTACTTACTTGAATCATAAGTTAATTACCAGAGAAATCTTGAAGGCAAGCTCAAGTAGAACTTGGATCCGCTAAGGTACAAGCCATAGAGAGAGCACCAATAGGCTAGCACCTCCTCTAAACTCTTCTCTCACTCTCTATCTCACTATTATTTACAAGACTAGATCCTATGGAGCACTAATCTTCTCTTGATAGCTGGCTTTGATCCTGACGAGAAGAATATGAATTAGGGTTTTAGGATGGCTCTAGGGAGGGTGGTAGGGGCTAGTATATATAGGCCGGAGCATTCAACATGAGCCGTTGGATCAAACCGACTTAAAGGACGGCATAGATTCAACCTAGGAGGCAGTGGAGAACCAACATTGCGATGCGGAGGCTGACAGGTGGGCCTAGGGGCCGAGCAGCCTAAACGTGGGGTCGGCCGGCCCCACATGGTAGACCCTCGGGGTCTGCTTCGGTGGAGAGCCTCCTAGAGTCTTCTAGAATCTTCCCACGCTGTTTACGTGGCGGAATTCTGTATTTTTCTTTGACGAATAGGTCCCCCTTGATATTTTTCTAGATAAACCCTGCTGTAAACATAGATTCACTAAAACTTATGGAATTTATTAGTTTAAACCTGTATACCTATGTTTGGTGATGGAATTAAGTATAAATACATGTTATGTTGATGGTTTGTAATTGATGTTAGTGACCGTCAACAAGTTCCCCCAAGCTTAACATTTGCTAGTCCCTAAGCAAAGCTAAACTCAGCAATGGATTAGAAGTTGCTACAATATTTTCATGCCTCAAAAGTACACATGCATTCAATCAAAAATTCTCCTCCGGATTAGAATAAACTGATCTGACTTTCAAACTTACCCATATTACCTTCAACCATGGGGCTTCTTAACCTTCACTTGGGTCTTGAGCAATTCAAAGATAGAACAAGTCAAGCACTATGTATCAAGTTCTTTGTTCCACCATTGTTCCGAAATTTTTATAATTTTTCAAAACAAAACTCAGAAATTTCATTGTTTGACACTCTCAAGTCTCTCAATATATGTAGTATTTATGGATCCTCACCAAAGGCAATAAAGATGTTATGCATTTTTTCTTCCTACAACTAAAGCTTATGTGGAGTTTATGTGTAGGGAGAAAACTAGAGCATACTTGCAATGCATATATTGTAAAGCCAAACAACGAATCCAAAGAGAGTTGAGTCATACAATCAAATCAAGATGTATATGTGTGTGGATAAATGGTGGATATATATGGTGGCTAACCTAATTCTACTTTGCTCCTTAAAAACTTATCTCTCTTTTGAAACTTGGAAATAATTTTATAAGAGAACAAGGGCTATCTTATTCATCTCTTTCTTTTTATCAGGCGGGCATCTAAGTACCCATTGTTTTCAATATCTTGGACACTTGTCCATTTTTTCTCAACTCTCTTTTTTCTCTTTTTTATGAATAACTTTTGCATAGCCCATGTCTCTTTTCTGCAACAAAACTTTTGAGAGATAGCAATAAGAACTTGGAGCATTTATTTGGTGGATAAAAAACCTACAAAGCATGTTTTTGGTGTTCACTCCCAGTGTAGGAGTAAAACATTTTTTGGTGGATCTAGATGAAAGGCATGTTTTTGCGCCTACCCCCAGTGTAGGAGTAGTGCATATGTGGGTGGTGTGTACGTGATCTTGATTTTAAGAACATGACAAATCTCTCATAAAGGTCAACAAAGCTTGACAAAACTTAATGCAAAAGCAAGCAACATCTATGTGGAGGTTTTTCTAGCCTAAATAACATGTATGGTTCTAGTGGGAATTCAAGCTTTGTCATACAGGAACACATCATGTAGCATTTTTGTGTTTTTGAAAAACTAAATCTCTAGAACTTTAGTGTCACTTGGAACAAGATAAATAGCAGCTCAAACCTTCTCATATCATATCCATCAATTACCTAGACTTAGATCAAGCATTCGCTACCCACGAGTTTCAAGTTCAGAGTAAATCTTTATATCAAATCAGTCATATCCAAAACTCGGGAGAATCCGAGGCTGAAAAATAGGTACTTGAAAGAAATTACAACAAAGCAACCATTCATCATTTCCATTTAAGAGATTGTTCTGAGTCCCCTTTATTTTATTCAACTCTTAAAAACAAATTAAAGCAAACTAGACACACCTTTTATTTTATTTTCAATTTTACTAGATCACACATTATTACTATAACTATGTATATTTATTATATGGATAACTTTTTATTTTATTTTTCATTCACCATTTTCTTAACTACTTAAAATAAACTAAAACTAGAACAAAGGGAAAGCATACTTACCTGGATACACGGGAGTGCTTCTCCCCCAAGCTAGCTCTTTCGATGAGGGTTCGGTGTTGTAAGTTCTTCGAACTAGACTTCTCCTTGTGAAGTTCATTGATCATGTACCTCAGTTCGCTCTAAAGATGAGGATTCTTGTGGTGGTGCCTCTAATGGTGATGTCACCTTTTTCTGCCAAACCCGTCTTGGTTTTGAGTTTTGATTTTGGTTTAGTAGGTCTAGAACTTTTACTTGTAGAAATTGGGGAGTCGACTGTCTTCCCCCACACATTGCTTGAAGTGTGTCCTTCTCATAAGACAAGGTAGAGACCAAGTGCATGGGCTCTGTTGGTGAGAAAACACCATCAGAACTAAAATTTTATTATTTTTCTTCAACCTTAGGCACATTAAATATGATGAAGTTGATGTTTATGTGCTTTGTTCAATTACAGCATGGGTGATAAGATCAGAAGATTGAGTACAAATGTAGCATTTAAGTACATTTGGCTAAAAGGGTTGAATTGCTTAACTCATGGAAGGATCGTCTATTTGTGCATAATGTATCAATCTTTACTTGATTATGACTATCATCTTCCAGAGATAGAATGTGCAATGTTTTAGCTCATTTGGTTAAAACTATGAGATTAAGAAAGTGGTGCTAGGAACAAGCTTAAAGAACAAGACATGTTGAGCTAATCAGGTTTGATTAGGTAAATTATAACTCAAACATATTTTGTTTCTTATTTATGTGCCTGCTAGAATCCATGAAAAGCTTTTTAAATAATGACCATTTACCTTTGGATGTTACCTTTGTCATTGGAGCGTAATGTTACCATATGACGAAGGGTAGATGACTCGTGATGGTCCTTCCCTTTTGCTTGAAGTTTTTCTTGTTCGGCTAGTCTCGTAGCTTGAGCTATTCATGAGCTTCTTGTTTCCTAGTTCACACCTTTTCTTTCTCATTCTTTTGTCATGCCAGCTTTCTGCTCTTCGATGTTTTGACACCATGTTAGACCTTTTGCCTCACTCATTATTTTAGGTCTGCAAAGGATTAGTGGACAACACATACCCGAAGGAATATACAATTTTGAAACACGGGTTGTTTGTCCAGAATTTTGTAATTTCCCTCTATGCTAATGAAAAGATGGTTTTTGGGATTACTTTAGTATAGAGATCATGTGTTATATAAGCATGGCTCAAGGCAAAGGTAACTAGCAGCAAAATACAAAGTGAACGAACTTTGGTACTTACAATTCTTTCATCCATGTTGAATGAGTTATGTAGTTCTTACATCTATAATGAATGAGTTGTGTCTTGCTTCATCTTATGACTTACCAATATTGAATTAAAAGTTTCCTACATAGGGTTAGTCCAACAAAATGACCAGTATCTACTATAGCATATTCTTGGTTCAAAAATCAACCTAGACACCACGTCTAATTTGATTCACAAAGGCATTTTAACCTAAGCACCATGTTTAATTTAAAAGCCTTTGAAAGTATGATCAGCACTCCTAAACTAAGCTCCATGCTTAATTTAAAAGATGTATGAACATATTCCAAACCTCGAACATACTATAGTAAACAAAGGTAACATGAAAGCATTATAGAGATTTATTCAATTGGAGATGAAAGAGCATGATTATTATTGAGCATGATTTAAAGGTAGAGACAACCAAGATGAATTAACAACATGGCATAAGAGTTTTCAAAGAAGTCCATCCCCCAGGCTTGAATTTTGCAAGGCAAAGTCAAGTTTGGATGGATGTGATTCAGTGTTGCATGATGATTGGTTGAACATACCTTGAGTCGTCATCCTTTATTCTTTTTGCTTCAAACCTAGAATGGTTAGTGACAAAAATACCCGAAGGAATATTTTCACAATTATGTTTCTATGCTCACTTCACAAGGGCATTATAGCAAAAAGTGAAAGCTCATGTTATCTCCCGAAAGTGCTTGATTTAGGACAAAAGCTCGTCCATAGAAAACATTCTAATTGCACTCAAGTTAGTGAAGTGGTTTCCCCTCCAAAATCAACCTTTATGTACCTATCTCAAGATTAACACAACGAGATCTGCAATATTTATGATAAACATATGCATCTACAACCACCATTTTAAAGTTTTTATAAATAGGAAGTATGAGGGGGATGAAGATCTCGGGTGTGGCAATGTTGGAGAGACCAATTGATTTAGGAAATTTCTCATATGAGCATGGATTTGATGAGGTGTTTATGAAATATTTTCCATGCTCGTCTATGTCATCTTCCTTTACAAGTTCCAAGGTTGATTCTTCATGAATGTCCATAGGCAAAAAAAATGTCTCCATCATTCCATGCCTATAACATTTATTGGACTCTTTATTGTCCAAGATTTCCCATGAATTGGTAACTCCTGGGTTGATTTTGTCTAAGACCTTGTCTATCCATTCAATGGCAATGACACATAAGTTCTTAATATCCTCAAGCCATTGTTATTGCTCTTCTTGATCTTCCTTGTGGCCTTTATGACTCCTATGCTTAGGGTGTCTTAGTGGATTTCTAGGGTCATCATGAGACATAGGAGAGAGAGCATAAGAGGGATCATCGGGGTCAAGGATGGATTGAAAGATGGGTTCAGATGAGACATCTAATGTGGACATAGAAGGGGAGAGGATATATAGGAATGGCTTCTAGATGGCTCAGCTCTCCTTCTATGGCATTACTTGAAATGACATCCTTGAATTCTTCTCAATGTCCTATATGGGAATAAGGACACTTTCTAAGAGATCCCTTCTTAAGAGGATTTGAATTATATTCACTCGAAGGTCCCTTATTAAGTTGAGAATTTAATGTTCTCCCAAAATCAGCACCAAAGAGGTCATCCTTGATTTTAATAGGGATTTCCAAAGGTGGAATTCCTTCTTCTCTTGGAGGATTTTGGGGTATTGGTGGTTTAGGATTGATAGCTAAATCTTGGGATTGAAGTGGTTGTGATTTGGCTATCAAAACTTTCTCGACTTGATCGGGAGATGATTTCTTCTCTTCCTCGGGGAGTTCATTATGAATGCTAGTGTAGGGAGTCTTTCCACTAATTCTATCAAGCATAGACCTTGCTTCACTAGCAGACAGATGAAGGAAAGCTCCTCTAGAGGCTTCAAGGGATTCCATGGAGCCCTTGCTAGGACCCATGTAAAATGTTGAAGAAGTACTGGGTCTTGAATGGCAAGGTCTGGGCCAGTGATGATGAGTTCATTAAAACGATCCCATGATGTACCAAGAGATTCTTCTTCTAGTTGTCTAAAATTTAAAACCTCTTTCCGAAGGCTAACCACTTTAGAGATTAGAAACAAACGTAAACAAAATTTAGAGCATAGCGTTTCTCAATTTCCTTGCATACTTTCTACGGTTCGACTATACCAATGTTTAGCTCTTCCCATCAAAGAGAGCAGAAACAACTTCCATCTTATGGTTTTGTCAGACATGACAGCGATACGCAAGCATGCATAGGTCTATTCAAACTTTTGTAGGTGTGAGTATGGGCTTTCATCGCCTTCTCCCGAGAAGGATTGATCCCGAATCAGTTTTATAAAACATGGGCGTAGCTCATAGCCAGGTATTATGACAGGCTTTGAAGATTCTGGTGGCTTTAGGCTTGCGCTCGTGGGTGTAGCATATTAATAGATAGGAGTGGAATCCATGCTAAAAGAAAAATTAAAACAAAAGAAAGAATAAAACATAAAAGGTTAAGTTAGGCTTGTTGTCAATTCAGCAACCGTTTCCCCAGTAATGGCACCAGAAAGCTTGTTGGTATATTTAACACACACAGATAAATCGGCAAGCGCACGGATACCGCTCTTTCACCTAGAAGTATTCCAAGTATCGTATCCATAGGGAAACATGTGAGACTAACTACGATCTAACTTAACTAGGGGTAGCAACAAGGTTGAGACAAATAGGAGCATAGAGAGAAAAACTAAGGTTCTCTAGTTCTGACTTGGGTAAGCTACGTCTTCTACTATTCAACTAGGGACATTACTAGGGAAAGACACCAGCAGAGGATGCTTTCCTTCATAACCGCGTCCTACTTGCGCCTACAGACGGGAGGTGGACTACAAAGGATCAACGGAGCTATATAGTATAGGCTATATAGAACTGATGTCACACACACGATATATCACCATCCAGAATGCAGGGTGCATCCACGATTAACCTAAGTCTAAGCACCACGCTTACACTTATGATTAATACTTTAACCTAGAGCGTCTATAGATTAAAGCACTCAAAAGGGAGTTGTGATCCTGATAAACAATATAAACAATTACTTACTTGAATCAGAAGTTGATTACCAGATAAATCTCAAAGGCAAGCTCAAGTAGAACTAGGATCCGCCAAGGTACAAGCCATAGAGAGAGCATGGACAGGCCGGCACCTCCTCCAAACTCTTCCCTCACTCTCTATCTCACTATTATTTACAAGACTAGATCCTATGGAGGACTAATCTTCTCTTGATAGCTGACTCTAATCCTCATCGTATGAATTAGGATTTTAGGATGGCTCTAGGGAGGGTGGCAGGGGCTAGTATATATAGGCCGGAGCGTTCAATATGAGCCTTTGGATCAAACCGACTTAAAGGACTGCGTAGATGCAACCTAGGAGGTGATGGAGAACCAACATTACCACGCGAAGGCTGATAGGTGGGCCTAGGGGCCGAGTGACCTATAGGAGGGGCCAGCCGGCCCCACATGGCAGCCCCTCGGGGTCTGCTTCGATGGAGAGCCTCCTAGAGTCTTCTAGAATTTTCCCACGTTGTTTACGCGGCAGAATTCCGTAATTTCCTTTGATGAATAGGTCCCCCTTGACGGTTTTCTGGACCAACCCTGTTGAAAACACAAATTCACCAAAACTCATGAGATTTATTAGTTTAAATGTTTGGTGATGGAATTAAGTATAAATACATGTTATGTTGATGGTTTGTAATTGATGTTAATGACCGTCAACAACCATGAACTGACA
Organism: Miscanthus floridulus; assembly: GCF_019320115.1. Lineage (NCBI taxonomy): Eukaryota > Viridiplantae > Streptophyta > Magnoliopsida > Poales > Poaceae > Miscanthus > Miscanthus floridulus. Next base: position 74,017,618 of record NC_089588.1, read on the forward strand.
TTTTCCCAATTTAAGACCAAGTGCTTTTCCTCACATCTTTGCAAAACTTTGTCTAAATTTCCTAAGCAATCATCGAAAGTTTTTCCATAAATAGAAAAATCATCCATAAAAACTTCCATGATTTCTTCTATCATATCAGAAAATATAGACATCATGCACCTTTGGAATGAAGCTGGAGCGTTGCATAATCCGAAAGACATCCTGCGATAAGCATATGTTCTATAGGGATAAGTGAAAGGTCCAAATATGTCTAGAGGGGGGTGAATAGCCTATTTAAAAATCTACAAATAAACTAGAGCAATTTGATTAGTATAACAAATAATGAAATACAAACTTGCTCTAGCTCTACATGGGCTGCAAGCCACCTATCCAACAATTCTAGTTGCTATGATCACTAAACACACAATTTGCTATGTCACTACTCACTAAGAGCTCTCACACTTGCTACACTAAAGAGCTCCACTAGATGAACTTAAACTACAAAGCAAGCTCTCAATTCTAGTTACACTAAAGAGCTTGCTACAACTAGTTTGCAAGAATATAAATGAGTGAGTAGGGTGATATACCATCGTGTAGAGGAGTGAACCAATCACAAGATGAATACTAAATCAATCACCAGGAGAATACCAAAGAGTAAGAGACAACCAATTTTTCTCCTAAGGTTCACGTGCTTGCCGGCACGCTAGTCCCCGTTGTGTCGACCAACACTTGGTCGTTCAGCAGCTAAGAGGTGTTGCACAAACCTCGTCCATACAATTGGACATCGCAAGAACCTACCCACAAGTGAGGTAACTCAATGACACGAGCAATCCACTAGAGTTATCTTTCGGCGCTCCACCGGGGAAGGCACAAGACCCCTCACAATCACCACAATCAGAGCCAGAGACAATCACCAACCTCCGCTCGACGATCCTTGCTGCTCCATGCCATCTAGGTGGTGGCAACCATGAAGAGAAACAAGTTAATCCTGCAGCGAAACATGAATATCAAGTGCCTCTATTGCAATCACTCAAGCAATGCACTTGGATTCTCTCCCAATCTCACCATGATGATGGGTCAATGATGGAGATGAGTGGGAGGGCTTTGGCTAAGCTCACAAGGTTGCTATGTTAATGCTAATGGCAAAGAGAGTGAGCTTGAGCCAGCCATGGGGCTTAAATAGAACCTCCCATGAAATAGAGCCGTTGGCTCCTCAGTCCATCGAAAAACGGGGCCACCGGACACGCTGGTTAGATCAACGGACGTTGGACTCCAGCGTTCGATTACGCGATGCGTGCCACGTGTCCCCTGCTTCAAACACTGATCGCCTGATCTCAACGGTCATCAGTACATTTAAGTTGTGACCGGTCGCGCTGCTTCGAAGTGACCGGACACAGGACCTCAACGTCTAGTCATTTCCAGTAAGGTTCCATTCTTGAATGCCCGACCAGACTCACCTAGCGTTCGATCACTCAACGTCTCCTCTGTGCAGCCACATTAGTGGGACCAGACGCACCCAGCTAGCGTCCGGTCGAAGACCGACGCTAGCGTCTTCACTGCTTCCACTAACCAGACGCAGGACCCAACGTCCAGTCACTACGTGACCAGCATCCGGTGCACTTTGTGAAAATCTATCTTTTCTGTATAGGGCGCCAGTGGCACCGTCGGACTATCCGCACTCTGTCGATGAAGTTTCTTACCCTTGCTTCCAAGTGCTAAACACAATGTGTACCACCTTTGTGCATGTGTGTTAGCATATTTTCACAAACATTTTCAAGGGTGTTAGCACTCCACTAGATCCTAAATGCATATGCATTGAGTTAGAGCATCTAGTGGCACTTTGATAACCGCATTTTGATACGAGTTTCACCCCTCTTAATAGTATGGCTATCGAACCTAAATGTGATTACACTCACTAAGTGTCTTGATCACCGAAACAAAAAAGCTCCTACCACTTATACCTTTGCGTTGAGCCTTTTGTTTTCCTTTCTCCTTTTCCAAGTCCAAGCACTTGATCATCACCATGGAATTACCATCATCATGTCATGATCTTCATGTGCTTCACCACTTGGAATAGTGCTACCTATTTCATAATCACTTTGATAAACTAGGTTAGCACTTAGGGTTTCATCAATTTACCAAAAGATGATAGCCAGAATACCTATCAAGGAAACAAAAAAAATGCTTTGCAAGCCATTCCAACATTTCATCGATGAAGGGTAATGGGAAGTGATCTTTCTTTGTTGCCTTGTTAAGTTTTCGGTAATCAATGCACATCTGCCATCCTATAACTATTCATTGTGGGATCAATTCATCTTTTTCATTTTTCACCACAGTCGTGCCCCTTTTCTTTGGTACAACTTGTACCGGGCTTACCCACTCACTATATGGCACGGGATAGATTATCCCTACATGCAAAAGTTTTAAAACCTCTTTCTTAACAACTTCTCTCATCGTATTGTTAAGCCTATGTTAGGGCTCCCTAGAAGGTGGATATGCTGGATCTATTAGAATGCGATGGGTGCAAAGGGCAGGACTAATCCCCTTGAGGTCTTCAAGTGAGTAGCCGAAAGCAGAGCGATGCTTTTCTAAAATGGTAAGGAGCCAGAGGGTCTCATCTTTAGAGAGTTTATTGCTAATAATCATAGGAGACTCCCTATCATTTTTTAGAAAAGCGTATTTCAAACCTGAAGGAAGAGGTTTGAGCACAATGCGGGTTTTGGTGGCTCTTGAGTTTCATCTTGAGGGAAAGGATCTCACAGTTCTTCTTCGTCTTGGATGAACTCTTGGGCGTCTTCTTCGAGATCTTTGTCGGAGGCTTCCAGGAGAGATGTTGCCATAATCTCCTCCATTGGATCTTGCTTGGGACTCAACTCTGTCTCACATGAACGAGTGATGGGAATAGAAAGGTTTAGGATTTTTTGAGACTTACATTTATACTCCACTTTCTTTCTTCATGGAGGAGTCTCTCTATTGGATGCCCTATCAGAAGATCGAACTCATAGATATCGAAAACTTTAAAACTAAGATACACCTTGGTTTCGTCTCCTTTGATAGGCATAAGGTGAAAAATTCCTTCGCTAGGAAGGATTTGCCCTGAGAGACTTTTTAAGAGTTTGGTTGTTGGAGTTAATTGCATATATTCCAGGAAGTGTATGTGCAAAAGATTTGGACATAAGATTTACTCCTACAACCAGATTATAAAAAGCATCAAAGGAGGTTTTACGAATCTGACAATGAATGGAGGTAGAGGGAGAATCTAAACAAATGACTTCTAGAGAAAGCTTGAATTCTCTCAAACACTCATTGCTTATGATCATTGTCAACTCCTTCACAGTCTTTTTAAGGAACTTCTCTTTGGTTGGGTCAGGAAGATGCTGGTTAGGTGCTAATGGTGCCGAAGATTTTCTTATTGCATAATAATTCGAGGTGTTTCCAAAATCAGAGAAGAGCTCATCCTCGAATTCAAACATATTTTCCAAAGATGGAATTTCTTCCTCCTTCGGTGGTTCGAGAACTTGGACGATAGTTGAGGCTTCAAGTGGACTAGCTAAAGGTTCGGGCTCAACTATCAAAGGTTCTTTCTTAGGAGTTTTCTCAACTACGTCTTCTGGGCTATTGTCACGCACGCTGGTGTAGGGGTGTTATCTAGGATTTTTCTAAGGATGTTTCTCCCTTCACTAGCAGAGCAGTGTATGAAGGCGCCTCCATAAGTTGTATCAAGAAGCTGTGTGGTCTCCCCACTAAGACCCATATAAAAGTGTTGTAAAAGCATAGGGTCTTGAATGGTAAGGTTAGGGCCAGAATTGACTAGGTCATTAAAACGTGCCCATGCCGCACCAAGAGATTCTTTTTCTTTCTATTTAAAACATAAAACCTCTATTCGAAGGCTAATCACTCCAGAGATGGGAAATAAAGATAAGCAAAAGCTAGAGCATAGAGCTTTCCAATCTCCTTGTACAGTCCCTACGGTTCGGGTATACCAGTGTTTAGCTCTTCCCATCAAAGAGAACGCAAATAGCTTCCACTTTAAAGTATCATGCGACATGTCTACGATATGCAAGCATGCACATGTTTGCTCAAACTCTCATAGGTGGGTATATGGGTTTTCATCACCTTCTCCTGAGAACGATTGTTCCTGGACCAAATTTATTAAAGACGGACGCAACTCATAGCTAGATGTAAGGATAGGTTTCGAAGATTCTGGTGGTTCTAGTTGCGCGCCCATGGGAGCAACGAATTGATTGATAGGCGTGATGTTATCCATACTTAAAGATAAATAAAATAAAAAATACAAGGACAAACCTGGTTTGACAAAATCACAGCAACCGTTTTCCCAGCAACGGTGCTAGAGAACTTGTTGACACCTGTGGTAGCACATAGAGACAAAATCTACAAGCGCATAGGTATCAAAGTAGTTTTCACCCGGAGTATTATCGAGTATCGTATCCACGTGAAAATATGTGTGTTGTCTATTTATGGTTTGTCCAAGGATAGCAATCAAGGTATAAGGTATGAGTAGAGAGGATTCCTATGGTTATGACCCTATACAAAGCAAGGCTTATGATTCTACTGTTCACTCTAGGACGTCGCTTAGACGGTAAAGCACCGCTAATAGATAACACTACTGACGCGACTACGGTCCTACTAATTTAAGAATCTGCTCAATTCGGTGTGGACTACAAAGGATAGATGGGACTGCCACCTCCCGCTGCTACCACACAACGAAGAAACATGGAGCAAACATAGGTAGCCGATAGCCAAAGCACCACGCTACTCTAATCTAGAGATCTAACAAGGACTAGAGCACTCAAAAAGAACTATGAACCTATGAACAAAAGAGCACAAAACTTACTTTAAATAGAAATCAATTACTAGAGGTATCTCAGATGTAGACTTGGAGAAGCCTAGATCCGCTAAAGTACAAGCCATAGAGGTAGCACCGACAGGCCGGTACCTCCTCCCAACTCCTCCCTCACTCTCTAACTCACTATTTTCTAGGTACAAGATTAGATCCTATAGATGGCTAATCTTCTCTTGAGAGCTGCCTCTAATCCTAAGATGAGGATATGAATTAGGGTTTCAGGATGGCCTCCAAGAGGGGGGTATAGGGCCTTATATACAGGGGGTAGCATTAAATCTGGACCCTCGGATCAAACCAACTTGAATAAATGGTGTAGATGCAATCTTTAAGGCAATGGAGAACCGACAATCGAAGGGGACGCTGACCCATGGGTCCCACAGGCCTGCCAGCCTGCAGGTGGGACCGGTAGGCCCCTCCTATCAGCGTCTTGGTCCGATCTTCGGTGGAGAGTCTTCTAGTGTCTTCTAGAGTCTTCCCAAGAAGGTACCATCACAGAAAAACATGATTTACTTTGATAAATAGGTCCACCTTGACGGTTTTCTAGATAAACCCTGCTGAAAACATAGATTCACCAAAACTCGTGGAATTTATTAGTTTAAACCACTATACCTATGTTGGTGATCATTTTTATGCATTTATACAAGTTATGTTGACGTTTTATGATGAACGTTATCGACCATCAACAGTGAGGATCCACAAATACCACATATATTGAGAGACTTGAGAGTGCCATATATTAGAATCTCTGAGTTTTATTTTAAAAACTTATAAAAACTCTGAAACAATGGTGGAACATAGAACTTGAGACATAGTGCTTGACTTGATCGTTCTGTCTTTCAATTGCTCAAGACCCAAGTGAAGGCTAAGAAGCCCCATGGTTGAAGGTAATATGGGTAAGTTTGAAAGTCAGATTAGTTTATTCTAATCTAAAGAATTTTTTATTGAACGCATGTGTACTTTTGAGAAGTGAAAACATTATAGCAACTCCTGATCCATTGCTGAGTTTAGCTTTGCTTAGGAACTGGCAAAGGGTAAGCTTGGGGGAGCTTGTTGAACGGTCATTAACATCAATTATAAACCATCAATATAACATGCATATATACTTAATTCCATCACCATACATAGGTCCAGGGGTTTAAACTTATAAATTCCACAAGTTTTAGTGAATCTGTGTTTGCAGGAGGATTTAATCAAAAAACCGTCAAGGTGGATCTATTCGTCAAAGTATATCACGTTTATCCACGACAAAAACAACTCAAGAAGATTCCAGAAGACGCCAGAAGACTCTGCACCGAAGATGGAGCCAAGTGGCTGACATGGGGGGGGCGGTCGGCCCCACCACTAGGCCGGCCGGCCTAGGGGGTCCACAAGTCAGCCTCACCTTTTTTACGTTAGTTTCTCACCTCCTTAAAGATCAAATCTACGCCATTGTTTTAAGTCGGATTGATCTGAGGGCTCAGAATTGACGTTGCTCCCTATATATAGCAGCCCCTACCCCCCTCTCTAAAAGCATTCTGAAACCCTAATTCATACCCTCCTCATCAGGATCAGAGTTAGCTATCAAGAGAAGATTAGTTCCCTATAAGATCTAGTCTTGTAACTAGAAATAGTGAGATAGAGAGTGAGGGAAGAGTTTGGAGAAAGTGTCGGCCTGTCGGTGCTCTCTCTACGGCTTTTACCTTGGCGGATCGAAGTTCTACTTGAACTTGCTTCTGAGACATCTCTGGTAATCAACTTCTGATTCAAGTAAGCATCGTGTTTATATTGTTCTTCAGGTTCGTTATTCTTTTGAGTACTTTAATCTATTAATCATAGGTTAAAGTAGTATTCGTAGTGTAAACGTGGTGCTTAGACTCGGTTACTCATGGATGTACCCAACATTCTAGATTGGTGGTAGCTCGCGAGGGTGACTCTTATAGCCTCGTTGAATCCTTTGTAGTTCACCTCCCGTTTGTAGGTCGAGCAGGACCTAGTTACTATAGGAAACATACTATGCCTATGTTTTCCTTAGTAATATCTCTAAAATTGAACAATAGAAGACATAGCTTACCGAAGTCAGAACTAGAGAGCCTTAGTAGTCCTCTCTACGCTCCTATTTATCTTAAGTTTTGTTGCTACTCCTGGTTAAGTTAGATTGTAGTTAATCTCACATGTTTTCCTATGGATACGATACTTGGAATATTTCCGAGTGAAAGCTACAATGGTATCCGTGCGTTTATGAATTTATCTATGTGCGTTAATAAATACCAACACACGTGTTTCACGCTGTTCGGAGAGTCAGGGCGCACCGGGGAATGGCGTGGTGAGCTTGTGGCTGGCGAACGTGGCTTGCGGCGCGCTAGGGGCCGTCGGTCAGGGACACGATGGGGCAAGGGTGCACCTGCGGTGGCTGGGCGTGTTAGGTGTGCGGGCAGGCATACATATAAGCATGATGAGGTTCGGGGTTTTTGTTTATTCACATATTAATGTTTTAGCGGGATTTGCACCGTCTGAGGCTAAACGTCCAGATCGGACGTCCAAGTGCTAGCAACCCCTTTTACCATATCACACACGATGACAATGTGTGATTGTTAAATTAATGACATGGTGCCATAGCAAGGTAGATATATTAGAGCAACTCCAGCAGTAGACCCTAAAACAGAGCCCTTACTTTTTATTTGGGTGCTCCCCCCTACTTATGGGTGCCTAAAATTTTGCTTCTACTCCAACAGCACCACCCAAATGAAGGCACCTAAATCCAACGTAGGGGACCCACTTGTCATTGGCTTAAATCTTTCTTCCCCACATCCTCCACACACAAAGGCCAGGATGAAGCCGGCGGGGTCGGTGCCGAGCAGCAGCATGCGGCCCTCGCGGGCGTAGCAGCCGAGCGCGACGCGGATGAGCATGGCGGCGGCCTTGCCGTGGGGCTCCGACCACTGGTGCGGGCAATGGAGCGGCCAGTGCTACGGGGAAGAGTGCTGGCGCAGCGGAGGAGAGGCCCGCGAGGCGGTAGAGCGCAGCCATGGCGGAGCACCTCGCGTGGCGGAGGGCGGGGCAGCGAGGGCGGCGGCGAGCGAGGACGAGTGCCGTTGCACGGTTCCGTGCTGCACGGGGGAGAGAAAACGACGCAACCAAAGGATGGGGACCGGCCGTTGGGCCAACAAGAATGGGGTCCGAGGGGGAGATTTGGGTGCTCACCCCCAAACTGGGGGCTCTAATGACGACCGGACCCTGCTGGAGCTACGTTTTTGGCATGAGCTCCTATATTTAGCTATGGGGCTCAAGTAAGGGTCCTGTTGGAGTTGCTATTTTAGCATTAGCGATGGTGAGAGCTAGAGGTTGTGATCCGTGTAGTGGTGGGCGCGACGTAGGTGGTGGTGTGCCCACGAGGGGATGCCGATCGATAGCGATGATTTGATGATGATATTGTCGAGATATATAGAGCGAAGGCGATGGCCATTAATTGCAAGTGACGATGAATGAAAAGAAGGTGCTTTGTAACTGGACACACCCTTGCATGCATGCCACTGAGGCCAGCGGGTGGTGGCAAATGCTTGGAATGGATCGGATGCCATGGAGGTACGTAAACCACGCGGGTGAAGTTGCACATGTAGCTAAGCTACGGCATGGATCGAAGTAGGACTGTAGGACATGTTTGGAACAAAAAAAAAAGTTAATAAACGTATAAAATCCTACAGCAATCTGACAGAATGTTTCATAAGTAGAAAACATACTGCATGCATGTAGTTGGAGTATCGGTTTCCAAAATTAAATTGAATCCCCATATTCAATCTTGGATGGTTTCCCTTTTCACCGTCGGTGGCGCTCGCTTCCGGATCAACTTGAGGGCCTATTTGGAACGCAGGAATTTTACAGGAATTTCACATGAATCAGTTTAATTTCACAGGAAAAACGCAGGAATAGAAAAAAAATCCCGCATTCCAAATAAGCCCCCCGAACCCGGATTGTCTGCGAAGCGAAGGGTGTGCTTCCCGGGGCGGGGCGGAAGCGGGGAATGGAATTGTACAGCGACGGACGGAGACAGCCGCACACCGCACACCGCAGTCCGCAGCGCACACGCATATTTCCCATGTGACCACGACGGCGACCGAGGAAAACTAGGAGACCGCGGGGTGGCCGGATGGGACCGAGTCACAACCGAGGGATTGTACTGTGAATCAAAGGCCGGCCGGCCGGCCGGTGACGTGGGGGCAGCCGGGTAAAAGCCACGCGAACCAACCGCGAAGCAAAGACGTGCGTGCCTCCCGTCACGCCCGCAGGACTTCCTGGCCGCGTGCATGCACCTGCTTCTTGAGGGCAGAGGCAGTCCGGCAGTCCCTGGGTTCTCCGTTCTGCGGCACTGCCACAAGAATGTGCTGCGTTATCCGCGCCAACAGCAACAGGCGCACCTGGAAATTTGCTACTTCCACGCGCTCGGTTCTGTTGTAGTGGAGCATCCACTAGTACATCTGTTGCACGTTTCAGGGGTTTCCCGATCCTTCTTATTTTCCTCCTGTGCACTCGCGTACAGGTTTGGATTCTTATGCGGTACATGGCTCATCCTTTGAATCAACTTTAATCCGATGAGGTATTCCCTCCATGCATAAAATAATACAATTTTCGTTTTTCGATAAGTCAAATAGTTTAAGTTTTGATTAAATTTATATAAAAAAGTACTAACATTTGGTGATACAAAATAAGTATCATTACATTAGTTATAAAATATATTTTTATAATATAAATTTATTTAGAGACATAAATGCTAATATTATTTAGGGACAATTGTCTAGCGGACATCGAAAGTAGAGGTCGTTGACTGACGGACACCCAAAATTGAGCCATTTGCTGGAAGACACTCTCGTTAGTCGTTACTGATAATTATGCTGCTGGACATCGCGCCTCTTATTTTATTCATTTCCACTGGTTGAGGAGAGAGAACAGCGGTGAAAAGACATTCTTGCCCCTGCCGCTTTCTTCTTCCTCTCTCCCTTTCTCTTTTCCACGGACAAGATGAACGAGACGCGAAACGACCGAAACAACAACACGCGTGCACGTCATGGATCCCAAGGAAAGTTGTGCCGGCTGATGTGTGTGCATGGCTGAACAAGCCTACCCAGCTAGCTAGCTAACCACGGCGGCGCTGGTAGGCATCCGATGTGGCAGCGGTCGGCTACAACCTGAGCTGCTTGTAGAACTTCCGTATGAAGTCGTCGTAGCAGCACCCATCCTTGGGCACCGCCGGGAACGCCGAGTCGGTGACGCGCAATGGGCGGACCCCGGCGAGGCTGCGGCCCAGGATCCACGCCACCATGGGCGACGGCGTCGCGGTGGCCACCGTGGGTGACGGCGCGACTGCAGGGGTGCCGCCCCCGGCGTCCACCTTGGCGCTGAGCATCTCGAATGCGCGCGCCACGACCGCCTTGTCGAGGCTGCCATATTGCTCGCCGCGTGCCCGGCCACCACCACCACGGCCCTTGAAGGGGAAGAAGAGCCCCTGCGGGTATGACGGCATGGTGGTGCAGCTGAACTCCACCTCCCGGGGGTGGCCGTAGAACGAGGCGAGCGTGGAGGAGGAGGAGGACGACGATGCGCGGGATGACGCGCCGCCCGGGACGACGCGCCGCCGTAGTTGGTGAGGTGGTGGCCGTGGCGGCGGTGGTGGCTCGACGGGTTGTGCGCAAGGTGGTCGCGCAGCGTCCGCCTGACGAGCTTGCCGCGGCCCAGGAGGAGGTGGATGTCCATCATGATACGCTTTGGGGACAGGCCGCGCCACAGCATGTGGCACACAGCCAGCACCACGTGCCACAGACACCGCGCCAGACCTGGGTCCATGGGCCGCCGCGCCGGGGTCATCGCCAGATCCATGGCTAACTGCAGAACTCTAGCAAAGCACTAGCTTGCAAAGGCGGGATCAACGATGTGCCGGCGGGTGCGGGAGGCGGAGAGGGTGGCGGGGACAGGAAATAAAAAAAAAGAGAAAGGGAGAAAGGAAGAAGAAAGTGACAGGGGCAAGAATGTTATTCCACAGCTGTTCTCTCTCCTCAACCAGTGGAAATGAATAAAATAAGGGGCGCGGTGTCCAACATCATAATTATCAGTAACGAGAGTGTCTTCCAGCAAATGGCTCAATTTTGGGTGTTCGTTAGCCAACGACCTCCACTTTAGGTGTCCGGTAGACAATTTTTCCTATTATTTACTATAAACTTGGTCAAACGTGAGCTAGTTTGATTGACGCGGTTCCCACAACTATATTCTTTTGTTGACGGAGGGAGTAAAACCTATCCTTGCTCCAACAAAATAGATAATTATGATGAGTGAGTAACTTTTCAACATCATTGATAGCCCTCATGTCAGCATCAATAATTATTACTGTCCCAATACAAATGACAGACCTCATGTCATCACTGACGTTGAATGACTCCAATTCACAATCAGAAAATTTTAAATCTATATCTAACATTAAAGAAGCAAAATTTCTCTCCATATATTGTTTTTTCTTTCAACCCCCCAAGTACCTAGACAGTGGAGGTTTCTTCGGTACTGCTTTTTTTACTTTCCAAACTGTAGTTTCATATGTGATCCCAAATCATGACCCATAATCATACGAGTTTGCACAACTCGTGTTTACCAATGATGAATACGGAACACAATTCTAATACATATTGGATGGCGTCTTATGTATCTTGTATATGTGATCCGGACTCATAACCCACACACATGAGAGCTAGAACAACCCGCTTCTATCGATGATATAGAGTTGGATTCCAATACATATTTAGTTCGGTTGCAATGCACGGACATATTTGCTAGTGAAAAACAAAATGAGGCATCATAGTAGTACTCTAACAGTTTATTTCAATTCAAATGAGATGTAGTAGCCAGAACTGAATAATATACTACGCATCATTACAAGAACAAGGTTAGGTATGTGTCAACCAAAACAATAACACTTGATCAAAATAAAAAGAAACAATGCAAGACAGTTGACATGATGACAGATTAAGAAAAAAAAACAATTCTTCATGTTTGGTATACGATAATTGACCCTTGTTCCATATCAACGCGAATTTAAAATAAACATCACACTCGCTAGTCGGCACAAGAGAATAGATAAATACAAGTAACGTTTCTCAATCACTGGCGCACCCATCATGCAGTCCTCCCATCACCATTACTGCGCATCTTATAAAAACAAAAAGCGGCATCTGAACATCCCTAGCTAACAAATTCAAATATTTTACTAGTAGTATTTCTAAGAGAGAATTTCTTATTTGACACCGGGAAAATGAGTCGTTTTTTTTTTGTCCTGAAATTTTCTTCGTTCCCTATTTGACACTCACTTCAACTTTTATCCATAATTTGACACTACCGTCAAATCCGTTAGCAAACGGTGTTAACTGGCTGTTAAAAAGGCGTTTTTGCCCCTAGAAAAAAACGGCAAAGCAAATTTGAGAGGAAAAAAAGCCTGCGCCCGCCTTTGATGCATGTGCCCAGCTGCAAAAAAAAAAGACGCATGTTTTTTTCCTCTCAAATTTGCTTCGCCGTTTTTTTTTCTAGGGGCAAAAACGTCTTTTTAACCGCCAGTTAACACCGTTAGCTAACGGATTTGACGGTAGTGTCAAATTAAGGATGAAAGTTGAAGTGAGTGTTAAATAGAAAAAACGAAGAAAATTTCAGAACCAAAAAAGAAACGACTCATTTTTCCAACGTCAAATAAAGAATTCTCTCTATTTCTAATCAAAATGCAAGGACGAAGAGAAAAAAAAAATCAGCAAGGACGAAAAGAAACAGTAGTGTGCTGGCCGTGGCAGCGTCGCGAGCGATAAACCCCAACCAGGCCACAACTGTGTGCTTAGCAGCCAACCCAATTCAACCTAACCCGCCGGACACGTCAGCCTACCACCACTCCAGTCCAGTTGCCCCTCCTCCACTTCCCCGCCAACACGCACGCTGCACGACAACACCCACCTGGCCCCCACGTCCCGCGTGGGCCCGGTTGGCGCCTCCGGCCCCACGAGCCAGCAACCCGCGTCATTGCGGCGGGCCCCTTGCTCCAGCAGGGGGTTGGCGCACCGTGTGGTCCCACCGCGCCAGAACTGGGCGGCCGGTGGCGCTACGTGTGCAACGGGCGCCACCCACTCGTGCCCGCGCGCGCAGGCAGGCTGCTACGACGCGCAGCTGCCAGGCGGGCCCCGCAACGGCGACCCCGGTCGTTACAACTTGCTCAAGAGGAGGCTCTGCCCCCCTTCCTCTCGTCTCCCGCGTGTACGCCTCTCCTTCTTTCTCTCTCTCAAACTCTGAAGCCACCGTGGAGCGGCAGGATGCCGGCGTGGTGGAAGGGCAACGGCAGGAGCAAGTCTAGCAAAGCCGGAGCGGCGTCGCCGGCGCCGTCCGGCTCGATCCCGGCGGCCGTTGCCATCGCCGGCGAGGTGAAGCAGGAGAAGGGGAAGAAGAAGGCGAGCAGCTTCGACGAGGCGGTCCTCGCCAAGGGCGTCCGTGGGAAGCAGCAACCGCCGCCGCCGCCGGCGGCGGCGGGGGAGGTTATTGGGCTCCCGCTCCCGCGCCCGGCGTCCTTGCCGGCGCCGCTGCCGTCCGCTTCTGCCTCCGCCTCCGCGTCGGCGTCGGCGTCCAGCGGCGGCGGCTCCTCGCTAGGGTCCTCGGCGTCCGACGAGCAGCTGGATCTCGGGGTTTACAGGTGAGACGACGTGGGCGGCGCACCGCGCGGCGGCTGGTCCGGTGGTTTGTGTGTTTGGGTGGTTGGTTGGTTGGTTCGTTGGTTCACGGGGGAACTAAAGTTGCGCTGTTTGGTGCTGTTCCCGTGCGGGATTTGGTGTAAAGTGCGTTCGTTTTGGGGGCCAATTATGCTGTTCCTGAACCTTATTATTATTATTTTGGCTCAATTTCCTTGTGGATGGCGTCGTTATGGTTGCCCGTCCGATTGAATTCAGGGTGAACTGGGGAGTGGGAGCTGTGTGCTATATTCCAAAATGGGTTTAGGTGCCGAGATTTGTTGAACTCTTAGTGTTTGAAATATTTGATGTTTGCTTTGTTTGATAATTTTTTTTGGTGGCTTGGATTTTGGAGCTGCAATTTTGGTGTGTTATCTGCTGATTTTTCATTCTCTGGGTATGCTTAATTGCTTAGTACCCAGTTTAGAGTAGTGTTGACTGTTTTTGCCTTCTGAAATTTGTCCACCTGTAGTCAAATAACATGCTACTCTGAAATTCGGTCAGCTTTTTTCTTCTGGTGTACAAATTTCATCAGTTCAGATGATTTCAGTGGCTATTTGGATTTTGGGCGAATTGGTCCAATTGGTTTACGGATTCAATTATCTTATATCGACCTATTATGCATTTATGGCTAAAGCACTTACTGTTGATGATTGCTTCTGAAACTTGTTTCTTCTTCTTATATTCAGCCAATTCGGGTGGATTTCTCTGATGGGCTCGGTTCTACTAGTCTAGTTATAGAGAGAAAAAAAGATATTTTTTCACACTTTGTGAAATTTCTCTGATGGAAATTATTGATTGAGATACGATATCTTCAGGATGTAAAGACAAAGTACTACTATTTGTTTATCAAAGACATGTATTTCATCTGAAAATTGGTTCCTATGTCTGACTTCATAGGTTGTCAGAAACAAGCAGCACTCTTCTGGGCAGAGCAGTAGCAATTGAATATCGGAAACAAAGTTATGTGCCAGCAGAGGGGACCATTTTCACCAATAATCAGGCTGTGGAGCATACCCGATTGTCTGAAACATCAGTTTCCCCAAGGAAAGAATTTCACCTTCAAAATCTGGATCTTGCAAATGATCGAACTACATACTGTCGTGGCCGGAAATCAACAGAAATTGTGTTCAGTACACAAGTGCCCACTTCTCCTCCTAGCTCAAGGAGACATCACTATCCAAATTCCCCTGTGCCATCAAGAACATTTGGGCAATGCCCTACATCTCCTACTTCATGGCAGGATGATTCGCGAAGCTCAAGCTCACCCCAACCTCTTCCACTTCCTCCAGGCGCCCCTTGCCTGCCTTCCCGTTCTCTACAGTGGAAGAAGGGGAAGTTGCTAGGTAGTGGGACGTTTGGGCAAGTATACATGGGATTCAACAGGTACTTCGATTTTGAAGCATTGTGTTTTTCTCACATTTCTTCAGATGAGTAATATTCGTTTCGTTTTAACACCATACAGACTCATATTCAAAATATATGCTATGCAGTGAAGGCGGTCAAATGTGTGCAATTAAAGAGGTTAAGGTCATTTCAGATGATTCTAACTCAAAAGAGTGCCTCAGGCAGCTAAATCAGGTGATTATATAGTATGAAAATATTGTACATATCGGCATCAATGTTGTAGAAGAAACTGTATTTCCTTCTCATACTGACACTAGCTGCTATGTATAGGAAATCATGCTGCTGAGAGAGCTATCACATCCAAACATTGTTCAGTACTATGGCAGTGATTTGGTAATTACTGAATTAACAGTGATCTTCTGTGATTACATAATAATCCATCATAACACTCATAAGCGGTGCAATTACAGCCTTGAAATTAAGCATTGATACAACGGTCATATTAATATGTGTTTTATGCTACAATGCAGTGCAATGAGACACTCTCGGTCTATCTCGAGTATGTTTCTGGGGGCTCTATCCATAAGTTGCTTCAAGAATATGGTCCATTTGGGGAGGCAGTTCTTCGGAATTACACAGCACAAATCCTTTCTGGCCTTGCATACTTGCATGGGCGGAATACAGTGCATAGGTATTTGGCAGTCATTACCATCATCAATATATAAGATATGGTTGTCTTTTACTCTTTTGTAGAACTCCATGTCAGTCTTAGTGTCTTTACTTATTAATGAAAGTTTACTTTTCTGACAGGGATATCAAAGGAGCAAACATACTTGTCGATCCTAATGGTGACATCAAGCTTGCTGATTTTGGTATGGCCAAGCATGTAAGTGCTAAATTCTGTCAAGCATCTCATAATTCTATAGTTAACTGCCTGCCTTTCTTATCTTATACTTTTAATCAATAATCTGTTATTTACACAGATATCAGCATATACATCTATCAAATCCTTCAAAGGGAGCCCTTACTGGATGGCACCAGAAGTGAGGCTACTGATGTTGAAGTATCTTGTTGATTCTCCCATAGTGAACAGACATTAACTAAAGGCTTGAATTCTTTCTTTTCATGTCAAAATTTTCAGGTTATTATGAATAGCAATGGTTACAGCCTTTCAGTAGACATTTGGAGCCTTGGCTGCACCATTCTTGAGATGGCAACAGCAAAGCCTCCTTGGAGTCAGTATGAAGGGGTGAGTTATTGACTGAATGGGTACAATTACTTTTACATGCTTATCAATTATATGATGCCAATTCTTCCAGTGATTATCTGCTAATCTTGGATGGATTTCACAGGTGGCTGCAATATTCAAAATTGGGAACAGCAAAGACATACCTGATATCCCGGATAATCTTTCTTCTGAGGCAAAAAGCTTTCTGAAACTCTGCTTGCAGCGTGATCCTGCAGCCCGCCCTACAGCTGCTCAGCTGATGGATCACCCTTTTGTAAAGGACCATGCTACAGTCAGGAGTTCCAGGTCTGGCATCACAAGGGATATGTTTCCTACTTCAACTGATGGGAAAAACAGCATGGTACGACTTCCACATCCTGCTTATATTTTTTGGCAATAGTTGCTCCATTATGAGATCTTCATGTGTTCTATATTAGAGCATGATGTAAGATATGCATGTATCTAAGTATAAGTAAGCTGTAAACATGAGCACAGTTTATTACAATCTGACACCATATTTCAAGGCATCCCTCATGATTTCTTAATGGTATGTTTTTTTCTCCAGGTGAAGATTGCAACGTCACCATACAGAAGCTTATCTCCTTTAAGAGATCCTGATATCATGACAAGAAACTTACCAGGACCAACATCCCCTATTCCTTCGACATCAAGTCGCAGGATCACAGCATTGTATGGTCTCCTTTTGTCAGACTTATTGCAATTTACATATTGTGAATTGTGCCTCAACTGATATTTTTTTTCGTCCAGGAACGCATCCAATGTTCGGATGAACATGTCCCTGCCTGTTTCTCCCTGCTCTAGCCCGCTACGGCAGTACAGGCAGTCCAACCGAAGTTGCTTGCCATCCCCTCCTCACCCAGCCTATTCAGCTGGAGCAGCCAACTACAGTCCTATCAACAATGCACTCTACCCGATGCGAAGCAGCGGTCTCACAGATCCATGGCTCGAAATCTCTCAGCTGAAAACACAAACTTTTGATTCTCCAAGAAGATTGTAGAGATTCCAAAAAGAAGTAATACTTTGTATACAGGCAGGGAAAAAGTGTTCCATAATTTATGTTGTTAGAGGAACAAAGGAACTCCTTTTCTTTTTTTTGCCCTTTCTGTATGTATCTTTCACCCAGAATGCAAGGATGCAGTTGCATCGCCTTTGTACAAATTCAGAGAAGAGCTAGTGAAAAAGAGTAGCATTTTACATCACACCTCTATATGTTTTGTTCATATGGCTAGATTTTGCACAAAGATGTGTTGGAGAAAGGAGATTTCATGGTAACCTAATCTGATGCATATGGAACACATCTCCTCTGTATGTCAGAGTCTTCTCCTCAACACCGAAGCTCCAGAGATGACCGTGCAGCTCCAACACACCCTTTGCATCTTCATTCTTTTTCTTGATCACAACATCTTTGCCATTGTGATTGGCAGCATCAAAGTCAGTATTCGCGGCCTCCCAGACAAACCGGAAGGTACCGAGAACACGGCTCAGCTGCTTGATGCCATTCCTGATCGTCGTTTCATCGCCGTCGGTCAGGAATTGCGTGGCGTGAACGGCGACATTCCTGCCTCCCTTGCCAGAAATGCACTTGCCGACATGCACCTCCATGTCCCGGACGGTGCCATAGAGGTAGAAGAGGAGCAGCGTGTACAGGCACCTGGAGGAATGGCCCAGGCTCTTGGACAGCTTCCTCTGCACCAGGCAGTCCTGCCGGCGCGCCTCCTTGAAGGCGATGTCCCGCTCAATGACGACATCCCGTATCTGGTACAACCCCTCCTTCATGGCCTTCACCTTCTGCGCGTGCCCGGTGAGTCGATCCTCGGACTCCAGGCTCCTGGCGAGGTCAGTAAACATGTCCAGCACTTCTTGCCACTTCTTGGCCGGAGGCGGCGGTTCTGCTGGTTTCTTAAACGGTGTCGGGCGCATCCAGGACGGCGACGAGGACGTCGCTGTCTCCGACACGAAGCGGGTGCATGCGGACGCGATCTGCTCGGCCATCTGGGTCGCCGGGGACGGGGTGTCCAGCGACGCCATGTCGGCCTGGAGATCCCCGAGCACCGCCTCGAGCGCGCCCCGCCAGACGTGGTGCTGCGTCACCTGCGGGCAGACGGTGAGCCGTACGTTCTTCCTCCGCTGCGCCGTGACGCCGAGCACGTCGCAGACCTGCGTCAACGAGCTCAGCGACGTCGCCTCCATCTTCGGCGGCGGGTGGCCGCGCCTCGCGGCGGCCGCGGCGGCGACGAACTCACCCGCGAGCGCGTCAAAGTGCGCGGCCCGGGCGGCGGCGTGCGGGCATGCGACGAGGGACCCCGTCGCCCCGTGCCGCGGAAGGCCTCCCGCGTGGTCGACCCCTGCCAGTGACCCCGCATGCCGGAGGAGCCGGGCGTATGCTGCCCGGTACCAGCGCCGAGGAGGCGGGGCGCGGTCTCGCACATCGTCCTCGTCGGGCGAGGACGGGCCTGGCGCGAGGTGAATGCTGCGGCGGTGGGCACCGCGCAGCCCGCGGACGGCCGGCGCGAGCACGCAGAGCGCGGCATTGGCGCGCAGCAAGGTCTCCGAAATGCTGCGGCATTCCATCGAACAGGTCATGTGCAGGTTGCGTCCCTCTCCGTAGTAGCGCACGCCGCCGTGGAATGGTGTGCGCGTGCGAGCGCTTCCCACAGTGACAGGCCTCAGGCGGTCAGGCCCCCATGTATTGATATTTTCACAGGTAGGGAATTGAGAAATACTACTTTTACACATGGATCCTCAAGGCTTCAGAAATACTGTAGCTGCTCTTTTTGGGGGTGCGTTTCTGAAAGAAGTCTTCAACCCTTTGGTTGTTCCCGTTGTTCGGCGGGCCGTAGCGGCGGTGCCGCCGCCGCCGGTGAACTGCAAGGTTGCGAGGAATGTCGGCACCCTAAGCCCCTAAGAGGTCTTTACTAGTCTCTGTTGATCCCTTTCCTCTCCCAATTTCGCTCCCTCACAAAGTCACATGTCGCGGCCATCGTCAGAATGGTCAGATACCCGCCAGGGCCGCCACCTCCATAAATCCACTGAGCTTTACTTGTGGGATATCGGATCCTGTTGCCAGTTGTCACCCTTCCCTTCATCCCTTCTACAGAAGTTTGTCCAAAACCATGGGTAGGAAGCTGAGTTGTGCCGCGTATCACATTCTGACATTCCATCAGAAATAGAGTTATTGATTGATTTCTCGCGTGGACAAAATGGATTCTGGTTGCAAGTATGATTTCAGGATTCATGCTATTATTCCATCATATCGCGAGGATGACATGTGAGATGTCTAGTGATAATTAGTTTATTGGAGCTCCGGCCAGTTAACATAGTGAATAATTGTTTTCTTATTATACTATAATAGATGGAAACCAGGGAGCATACAGCACAAATTGTAGATTTCTGTCTCAGTTTTCATTAGTTTATGATTATTATGATGGTTTTGTTGAGCTAGACTAGCACAAAATTGTCATTGACTCGTCGACAGTGACTCAACTAATATTTCCATTCTGACTGATGGTTTGCTTCAACATACAGTTGACTAGAGTTGGGGACCTTTGATGCTTAGATCTAGTTCCTATAGATGTCACATTTTTATCAGAAGTTACTTTGTTCATTGCTTGTTGGATTTATTGCTGCAGAGTTAGTTATTGGAGTTGCAATGGAGCTACACGGAGAAGTTAATTTTTGATTTCTTGCAGCAAGACTTAGTAGTGTTACTAACCTTATGAAATAACAGAAGTTGAAGAAGTCTCCCTTAGTGGAGATTGGGCCTGTAGTAGGTGAGTCTTCATGCACTTAACAAGTAGAAACTACACGCTGTTTTGCTTCTGCGGTCCTATCGTGTTGATATGGGAGATTAAGGATACCATTTATACCTACTTTTTTTCTCGAACGTCATTTAATATTCATGCCTCCTTGACTAGGCTATTTATTGTAACTATTCGTGATGTACCATTTGCAAATGGCTAATTCATGTGTTGAACCAACTGGTGATTTTGTTTCTCTACAAAAGGAATGCTGTTCCTATTTGTGGCTAGTGGCTACTGCATTGTTTTTATTGTTTTTTTGTTTAGTTAAGAGTACATTGCTTCGTGGGTGTTGATTTATTGTGCTCACCTCAGGTGGTGGGGCTGGACTGAACTGTGGATCAGTGGGAGTGTCCTATCTAATCTTCAATGCCAGTGTAAGTTAAATAATGCTTTGGCATTTCTGCAACTCTGTACTGCATTTTTTTATAACGTTTCTTTGGAGATATCATAACTTAGGTGCCAGAATGCTGCAGCATGGCAAAAGTTATTTACATTTTTATGAAAGGAACGAAAAAAGAAAAAGGAAACTGGATTTGGTCTTTATATATTCTTTATATCTTTATATTGTTATATATCTGCGAAATTTAAAAAGTGCCCAATAATGTTGCTCCTGTGTATTCAGTCGCCTATGTGATTTTTTGATATGCACGTAGTAGTGTCTATGGAGTTAATAGCAATACATACTTTGGTGCATCCTCAAATTATTTTCTCATGTTACTTTGGATATTTTTCTCCACTTGATGCGGATCATGTAAGTTGATTATTCATGAAGATGAGACTACTAAATTAGCATTATACTGTTTAGAAGCATTGGAATCGACAAATCACTCCAATAGGGGCATTGTGTCAAACAAACTTGTAAGTTTTTTTTTTTTGCATCCCATGGTATGTCCTTTCCTTCAGTTAGGAATGTCAACCGCAAATGGCTGCTGAATGATTGCTCTATCCATCACAAATGAGAGTCATTGTAGAAATGGCATGGTCTCCAAAAAGGTGACATTGACCAATAAATTCCACATTAATTATTTTTTTGAAAGATAATTCTACATTAATTATAAACCTAGTATAACTGTAGTATTATTAATGAACTTTTGGTGACAAATACACAAACATTGTTTTGTTTTGCAAATATGAATCTTCTTGGAGACATAAAATTATCCATAGCCAAAAGTTTAAACATTTTGAATGTTTGTGTTCCATAAGTGACTTCCGACCTCTGCACGAGCAGGAATGAACAAAGACAAACTACTCCCTCCGTCCTAAAATACAGGGGATCGAAGTTTGTTCTAAATCAAATTATGCTAAGCTTGACCAAGTTTATAGAGAAGAGTATTAACTTTAACATCGACCATCAAATATGTAAATTATGAAAATATATTTTCCAATGATGCATTTGATGTCATAAATATTATTCTTCTTTTCTATAAATATGGTCAAATTTAGATTGACTTAGAACAAACTTGGAATATTATCCATCTTATATTTTAGGACAGAGGGAGTAATAAATATCTAAAATAGATGATCACCAAACTTTGAATCCTGGTCACATACTCACATTCCACCACCACACGAATGATGCTTTTCCTTGTATATTCATCCAAGAAAACAGATCCAACTGGAAATTAGGTTAGGAGCCTAGTGTCCAGTCCAATAAAACCAACAACTGTAAAGGCAACAGATAACTACTAAATCCGTTAAAAATTATAATTCGTTTGACTTTTTTATCCCAAGTTTGACCACTCATCTTATTCAAAAATTTGTGCAAAATATCAATTCTTTTGTTGTGGATTGCTTTATTAACAAAAGTTCTTCAAGAATAACTTAAATTTGGCTATGTTTGCACAATTTTTTTGAATAAGACGAGTGGTCAAATTTGGGGTAAAAAAAGTCAAACGAATTATAATTTGGAACGGAGGGAGTATAAACCAAGAAGCCAACTTCTCCTGAGTTACACTGGTTAGACTGTGATCTATAAAAGCCTGCTAGTTTGATAATTTTTGTTCCTGCTCTTGTTTCTTGTTTTTGGAAGAGGCACTGGACCTATGCACAAGGCTATGTCTCTTAACATATCATTGACTTCGTATAACCCTGAAACTTGGTTTGGGACCATTGCGCACCCACAGGCTTATCAAGTCCTCACATGTGAATTTCCAGCGTGGGTATGTACCAAATATTCCAAAGCAACTTTGTAGGTGGTGAGGCAGAAGCTTGCAACCTAGAATGAAAGGTTTTAACTTGGAACGAGGTGCAACTTATTGCTGACAGTGTCTCAAGACAGTGCTCCAGTACTTCTCGTTGAGATTGTCTCCTAGTAGTCCGCTCACAACTTTTGTTGCCAAAGGACTGCATCCTCTTAAGGTCTCAGCAATCTCTTTCCCAATAACTAGTAACTTCCGGTATTCTTCAGAATGTTCACCGCCTAATGCATTTTCCATGAACAGGTAGCCAAGGTCTTCCATTGGCAAGAGTTCTACAGGAAGAATATTACACCCATCCATCCTTTTTGCCAAGTGTTCATATATGGTGGTAATGATGACCTTGCTTCCTGCCCTGCTACTCCCCAATAATATTATGAGTATGTCATCCACTGCATGGGGGTCGCTAGAAACACCATCAAGAACCAGTAGACATCTCTAAGTTCTTAGCCTTCCTGCTATCCTGTATACCGTATGTGAAATATCCCTATCAATACAACCAGTGAACTCCAGCTTCTTGCACAATGACCTCAATATTGCTAATTCTAGACTAGGGTTTTCTCTGCAACACACCCATATTACCATTGAGAAGTGGTTCTTCATTATTTCATTCTTGCAGACAAGCTGTGCAAGAGTGGGTTTACCTACACCTTTTCTTCTGCATATGAGCAGCACATAACCATATGGAATTGATGATATGGCTCTTGATCTATGACCAAACCTTTTTACATAGGTACTACAGACCTGGTATGCAGCTGGTTTCAGCAAGAAGTCAATGGCGCACTTCCTCTCTTTGATTCGGTCGATGACCCTGTCATGCATGGACATTAAAGATATGAAGGCACGCCGAATCGGCGGCCTTCTAGGATGTCCACGTCAGTTCTTTTAATTTAGTGTGTTAGATCGAGATTTCACGGCTCAGATGAGACGCGTCTCGACAGGCCAGGTGAGGCAGTAACAGGTGACATGCATGGTCGGTGCCTAACGCGTACATGCGTGCTGCTGGGGCCGTCCTCGCTTTGCATGCATGCATCGTCGATTTGTGTGCATCATGGCCCCATCCCGTCCTCGTTTCCGGTTCCCATCCCCGTCCCCATCTCCATTCCTCCCCTCCTCTCTCTCCTCTCCATGCGCTCTCTCTCCTCTCCGCGGTCTCGCTCTCGCTCTCTCCCTCGCTCATCGTCGCCACCGCCGAGGCTCCCCGCACCCTGTGCATGGCACGGCGGCGTCCCCCGGCACGGCGCCATGGTGCGCCGTCCAACGCCGGTGGCCGCGGCGGCGTCCGAGCCCCTGCTCTCCCCCGGCGCGGCGGTACCTCACCCTCTTCCTCTCCTACCCCGACGCAGGCCGCCCCCGGAGCGGCGGCGGGCGTCCTCTTCTTCTCCTCTCCCGACGCTGGTGGCTCCGGAGCGGCGACGGGCGAGCCGGCCATGTCAGGCCCCTGCGCGGGCGGCGCACCGCTGCGGGTGAGTTTTTCCCCTCTGCCTCCTTCGTCCCTCTCTCTCTGCTCTCGACCTCCTCTCTCTTTGCCTCTCTCTCTCCACGCGGGGTGGCTCGACGGTGCCTCTCTCTCTTCCTCTCCCACTGCCTCTCTCCAGATCTGCGGTCGCATCGGTCGACCTCCGGTGCACCGGCGTGGCCAGGCCCCGGCGGTGGGCGCAGCCGCCTCCCCTCCCCCCGCTGCGCGCATCTCTCTCTCCCCCGCCGGCCTCCCCCTCCTCTGCTCCTCCCTCCTTCCCCCCGACGAGCTCAACGACCCTGTCACTGTCGCAGCCACTGGTCGTCTCTCCGGCGTCGGCGGCCACCCCTCCCCCGCCCGCCTCCCCCTCCCCTACCCCTCCATCTCCCGACGGCGTGACCACTACCCCGCGACGGCGCGACCGCGTCCGTCCCGCCGGAACACGCCGCGTCTTCCGTTTCTAGCTAGGGGCTCGCGGCCGGCGTGGACGCGCTCAAGGACTCCATCCGGGGCCGCTACGGGTCCAGATGCGGCAGCTGCGCGGATCGGTGGCCAACTCCTCATGCTTCCACCCCCGCGCGACCGCCAGCCCGCTGTCTTCTCTCAGGTCGGTCACTTCCTCCCTGCTTCTTCGATCCCTTCACACCCTAAACCCTACTACCCCCTCTGAGCCCCCCGGCTTCTCTGTGTTTCCACTCTTGCAGCGTCGGCACCAAGGTCTTCGTCGGGCTCCGGGCGCAGATCAAGCTCGGTGAGATTCAACCGAAACTTGTTTAAATTTTTGGTGGATCCGTCTTCTGTGTTTGGTTTTGGTTTCCGGGTTGAGGATGGTGAGCAGGGTCGTCGGAATCGTCGTGCCCGCATCTGTCACCTTCACTCCGCGTGCGCTCTCTCTCTCTCTCTCCCCCTCTCTGTCTGCGCCGACTGGGTGGGCTACCGCCGCCGCCGCCCTACGCAAGGTGCCCAAGCCTTCTCCAATCTCTTCTCCGGCGAAGAGCGCCCACCAGGTATTCCCATCCTTCTTATTTTCCCTGTTTCTTGTGCGAAACCGAGTTCCCAAACTCACCTGAAGCTATTTGGCCATTTTCTGCTTACTAACTTCTAACTAGATCCACCCCTGCTTGATGCCAAACAGTCCTATCTCTTTATGATCCAAAAATTTGTCACAATCCAGCCTTTTGCAATCTACAAGCTGCTCACAATCAAAATTTTATCTTAAACAAGCAGACGCTGATAGGGCGCGCTGGCCGGTGGATGACGATGGCGGGCGGCGGGGGACTGAACCGGTCTTCATCGAGGGGGCAGCTGCCGGCCCCAAGAGCTGCTTGACGATCTCTGCATGTATTTCCCTAACCCCCAAACCCCATCTCTCAAGTTCTTTTTGGATTTGCTTAGATCAATCTAGAGTAAATCAATCTGAGCTGAATCACCTCTGCAGCCGGTTCATTCTGAATGTGCCCAAGGAGGAGCTGGTCAGCTGGAGTCGTCCGAGCGGATCCTGTTCCTGCTGGAGCAGGCGCACTGGTTCTACGAGGACAACTCCGTCGAGCACAACCCCAGCCTCAAGTCCCTCTCCTTCAAGGACTTCACCTCCCTCAGTAATCCCGCCTGTGCATGGATGCATAGGAGATTATGGTTGGATTGGTCGCTGACGCCAGTTCCGTTGCGTTGATACGGTGGATTGGATTGGTGGTGTGTGCAGTGGTCAAGAGCTACACTGCTCTCAGGCCCTACATCGCGCACCTGGATGATATCTACAAGGACTTCAACAACTACAAGTTCCGTGTCCCCGTGTCCGGCGCCATCATCCTAGATGACACTTATGAGAGGGTAATTTACTGTTTTTTTTTTGCCCCAGTCTATTGCATTTTAGGAGTTCCCTGATTGGGATTTGTGAATTAGGAGTCTAAATGTAGGTTTCACCAATACCATTTTCCTTACATTTGAAATCGGTAGGCATACATTATCCTCTGATTTATAGTTGGCCTTATATATTGAAGGAAAAACTGTGACTTCTGATGCTAGGATGTGGTGTTTTCACTGCAAATCTCCTATATATTTTCTTACCCATACAATTTCACACGCTATTCTGCAATAAAACTATAAACATACATGAGTTCTAGATTTTTTCCCCTGACCCTTTGGAGCTCAATTTTGTTTGGGTGGGGGTGGGCTGGGGTTGTGTTGCTTCTCAAGACCAAATAACTTCTTCCCCTTCAGTATTGCTAATGGCATGACTCCTGTTCGATAGAGTTAGTACATGTGCTTCTTCTGCATACATTACAGAAGAAGAAAGAGCTAATACAGATGCTAAAGAATGTTTGGTCATCTATAAGTTGTCACATTTCACTCAGAAAAATATATCTTCTGAATGTTATGGGTACAGTTTACGCAGAGTCTGTTATATGCAGTTCTGATCCCTGTTTGCATTTTTCTGTCTGAGCGTCTTTGCAAGGTTCTGGAGTATATAAATGAAGTGCATTCCTTATGTGGAGTCCTTGGAATCAATTTTGGAAGTACTGTACACGAAGTTCATCCCAGATTACATCAGAATGGTATTGAGCAGTCAAGAAATATCGGTAATAGCACACTGGAGGGCCTTGCTACTACAATTTATAAACTAAAAGCAGAACGAAAGTCTAGAATCCACAAGGTCTTCCCTAGGTTCCTTTCTCTTCGTTTTAAGTTATTATCAATTGCTAATAACACATTTCCAAATGATCCATTACTGACAGATGAGAGACAATGGAATCATTATGTCAGCTTTGGAAACTTATGGACTCTCCTGAAGAAGAAAAGAGACAATTTAGTAAAGCAATGAGCATTCCCATATTACCTGAGGAGGGAATCACATCACCTGGAGTTCTCTCCCAAGACACAATTGAGAAGGTTTTACCTCTTTGCTGTTGTTTGGGTCTTTAAACTTTGTTCACAGCCTACTGTAATCATTCAGATTTTCATTTATCATCCAGATGGAGGCTGAGGTTGACAGGTTAACAAAACTAAAAACCAGCAGACTAAAGGAAATTGTTATGAAAAGGAGGGCAGAATTAGAAGAGATCTGCCAAAATGCGCACATAGAACCTGATGTCAGCACAGCCCCTGAACTAACTGATGCTTTGATCGATTCTGGTTGTTCTTTTTGCATCCTGCTCTGCTGCTATATTCACATGGATGCAGCGTGTGTACATGACCACAAGATCACATAAACGAAAGATCAGGACTTAGGTTAGGTTCTCGCGTGTCATTTTGCATGGAAGGAATTGACGGCTTGATTTCTCCTTTCAGGTTTAATCGCAGAGAGGTCAGCACAAATCTCAGAGATGGGAATGCTGGCAAATGTAAATTCAGTTCTGACATTGAACTAGAAAATTTATGTTCAGGATGCCTGTCTTTTTTTTTATCATGACCTTGTGGTTCGGTTTAGCCTCAGATTCCCAGGTTCCATCACCTAGATTGGCACTGGTGTAGTGGTGATGATGATGAGTTCCTCCCTCTGGCATGCAGGTATCTCCAATTCGTTTGGTGGGCACAACTCGGTGGCAGTGTTCGTACCGTTCAAGCCCATACCCTGGTGACTTGTGAATGGCTATGAGTGGCCAAGAGCACTATACTACATGTTTTGGTGGAACATGATATATGCCTTCCTTGATGTTTTTTAGCCATAGTGAAAAGTTCCCATACAGAATTGTTTGTTTGTGTTTGTGTAATGCATTGTGTAAAACGGCAGCATCAAGGGAAAACGAAAATTCGATCTCCCTGGGTCATCGCAGTAGACAACAGGGCCTTTTGTCATGCATGTATGTATATATGGACCAGATGCTTGGCACGGTGCCACCGTCTGGGCCTTTGTCACGGATGATAGATAATGTTGAAGCTGACGAACGGACTGACGGAAAAAAGATCACTAGTGCGGCAGCGTTGTAAGATGGATTTTTGCCTGTTTACACCATTTTGCCTGACTTACGTGTTTGCTAGATTTTTTTTTGAGAGAAGGGTTGGATTTTATTAATAAAGTAAAAAGAACTTTTACATCGTTTGGTTAGAGGTAAATAAAAGGTGGTCCTGTTAGCACATCTTACTATTTATATTTTGTTTGGTTATTTGGTGAGTTGAATGGAATGATCCACACCTCACTCCTTGCTCCTCACGTGCTCATAATTAGCTTAAGGTCGAGCAATAGGTTTCTCCCTCCAAAATTCATAGGATGGTCAATGATGAATCGTTATCATTCTATTAGAGATATAAAGGCATGCCGAATCGGCGGCCTCCCAACATGTCCATGGTGTTCACGTACGTTCTATTTAGTTGGTGCGTTAGATAGAAATTCCACGACTCAGATGAAGCGCGTCATAACTGGTCTTCCTCCATGCATTCGGCAGTGGATAGATGAAGCAAGTGGACACATTCAATGAAGTAGACGAAAAATTGAATGAACATGCATGCAAGGACAATATAAATCGGTGGCGCGTAGCAGGGGATGGTGAATTCTCGGCATGCATGGCCGGGGCCTAATTAGCATGGTGGTCGGCACGCATGCGAGTACCTGTGCGTACATGCTGTTGGGGCCTTGCTGGCTTTGCATGCATGCATGAGCTATCTGTTTGTGTACTTTGCATGCATGCTGGGGCCTTGCTTGCTTGCTTCCCTGTAGGTGTACTTTGCATGTAAAATGTTACTACGGTACACATGTCCTTTACATAAAAAAAGTTACTATGACATGAGGCATTTACATAACATGTGCCTTCTTCCTCTATATTAATGAATTTACTATCAATAGATACTAGGCAGTAAATTTCCATGCATGCACGAGTGCCTCCCTAAGCTATCCAGAAATTCACTCAGTAAATTTGAAAGCACTCGATATCTTCACCTACGCAGGGTGTGTCGAAAGCAGGTGGACACATTTAATGTCTCCCTCCATGCTACCATCAGATAAAAACAAGTCGGCGAGGAGGCCACATTTAATGCCTCTCCGTCTTACCATCAGATAAAAATAATTCACCGACCATGCAGGAACATTTATACTTACACATGCATCCATGCATCTAAGAGACGGCTTGGATTGTATGTACGTTGCTACCGAGGTGGCCTCGGTAGGCATGCGCAGTTGTAGGAGGAGCGGGCATCTCTGCGCGTGTGAAAAATCTCTACATGTAAAGGAGAGGCATTAAATGTGCCCACCTGTTGGTCATACGTCATGTTTTAGATAATCATTATCTTGTTGTTTCTCCATTGCCCTCGTCTATCCCAACTTCTGGAGTTTGTCTTGGTTATACTAGGTTGTTCTTAACCATGTAACTTTAAATCCCGGTGTAATTTAGTGTTCGACGCCGTGTAATCTTTCGTGTAATTCCAGATTTACAAAATGTGTTGTAGTTTCAGCTAAGGGGAGTGGATCCTAATTCACTCTTTTGTAAACTCTCGCGTTAGGCGGCGTACTTGTGTTGTAGTTTTTGCTCTTTCTACCTATAATGTAATCCTAGCCAATGTTGTGCTTTGAATCTAAGTGTGTTAGTTTCTTGAGCCCAACTCCATCAAATACTTCTTTCCACTAACATGTCATTGATTTGCTGGCCTAGAATAGGCACCATGTAATGATAACCAGCCTCTATGTTGGTTTACAACATTGTAATGAAAAAAACCATGTTACCTTTCCTTCCCATATTTCCTATTTAATGTATCAAATAGACCGACCTTTCGTAGCAACGCGATGAGAAAACATATTAGACACATGAGCCATATTTCCCAAGATTTTTCCTATCCAAGCACATCACCCGCAGCGAAGCGCGGGCAGCAAAGAAAAAGACCAGAGGGCACTAGCCTCTAGGCGTCTCGTGCGCTACTTTTGTACCATCAATCAGGTGCCCATGTTTTGGATGGGGGCTACAGCTACATGCAGGAGTACCACCACTTCTCTTTTCCTGGTTATATGTGAGTTTTCTATAATGATATATCAGGTGCCCATGTTTAGTGTATCTTCATATCAATGTGACAGCAGGCTGTTGGGGAGAAGAGGCAGCTTTCAATGGAGCAGCAGCCACTGGTGGTGACCAGCCACCTCACATACTATGCATAAACGCGCCGAATGTTTCTTCATCAAAGGAGAAACCGATGCTCCGGAAAGGCTGCCCATTGGGAGGCGAAAGGAATGCTACCAGCCCAGCAGGAAGTCTAGATGCACCAGCACATTGCACTCACCGCTCAGCCTGCTTCGACATGGTTTCAATTTGCAAAGATGCTGCATATGCTAGTGCTACTGCTGACGAAACAGAAGAGAATGTGCAACAACTCCAGATGTGACAGCCCAACGGACATGACCAGGTCTCCTAGCCGTTGCTACTCACCGAATTGGTATAATGGCAGCCCACCGCCTCCCTGTGTGTCCAGACTCCAGACATGAACTCATTCAGGAATTTTACAATTTTGCTCGAGCTTCGACTTGATGACTGGACAGAAATTGAGTAACTAGACAAATGCCTTCGTTTTTTGTCTTTAAAAGAACACAACACATATATCTCAAATTAAAGTAACTCATTTTTTAAGTTAAGTTATTTCAAAATTGACTAAAATTTATACAAGAAAATACTAATGTGTGTGATATGAAATAAGTATTGTTAGAATTATCCTGAAGTATATTTTTGTATTATGCCTACTTTTGTGCCATAATGTTGCCATTCTTTTCTATAATGAATTTGGTCAAAGTGAAATTGGTGGGACAAACCCAGAACGCCATTTATTTTGGGATGAGGTGAGTATGCCATATATGTATTACCGGAGACCCCTAATTTGGTGAAAATGAAATTAGGACGACAATCTAAAGCAAACCCCTAAATTTGCATCTAAACGGCCCATATATGTCATTACGAAAAGACAATATAAAGTATCCCCTAAATTTACTTCTAATTACACATCCGTTCTAAATTGTAAGTCCTTCAGTCTTTTCTAGATACATAACTTTTACTATGTATCTAGACATATTAGATATCTAGGTGTGTAATAAAAGCTATGTATCTATAAAAATCAAAACGACATAAAATTTGAAATGGATGGAGTAACTAAAAATAAAGTGTAGGATGTAGAGCCTATTTTCAATAAAACACAAAAAAAGATTTTTGGATAAAAAGGTAGTATAACCAATAGAGTTAAAACATAGTAACTAACGTAATCAACATTCCTATTGGGCTACAAACCTACAACAAGAGCTAATCTATCTGACAACTGGAGAAAGTCAATCGCAACTGGATACAGATTATAGAGTATCTATATGTGCATTGTTAGAGATGCTCACACTTGGTCTCCAAGTCGGACTGGTGTTATCAAATTATCAGCCCCTATAGGGATGGCGATGGACACAGACAAATATACGACAACCACCCCGAGCCCAAGGGAGAGCTCAACACCATGCATGGGCATCTTCACCCTGTTCGTTTGATCGTTTCTATGGCTTATAAGCTGACTGATGCTGTTTTGTTGTGAGAGAAAAACATTGTATCATGGCTAATAAACATGGCTGATACGATCAGGCGAACTGAGTGCTTATTTTTCCTTTCGTTGACCCATGGCCTGTGTTAGAAATTGGATACAAAGAGCGTGAAGATAAGCAATTCTTTGATTGGTTGTACTAAATTATCCACAAACATTTAGGTCCCGTTCGGTTTGCTGAAACTTGGCTGAAAGTGGGTGGAAAACACTGTCCTGGGTGAAATGTTGTGAGATAAAACACCGTTTCGGTTGAAAAAAGAAGTCGAATAAGCCAGATTTAAGGTAAGCCGAACGAGGCCTTAATGTGTTTGTCTTCGGTTCTCGTTTCTGAGCCAAGGATTTTGGCATTGGGGCTCCAGCTTTCCTTAGAATCTGAACTTGGACTGGGGTGACCGGTGACCGCCCAGCTTCATTGCTTCAGCTCCTGCAAGGAGAAGAAACTGGGGTTCAATGCAAAAAACAATAGGAGAGTGGTTTGCATCGGACCTAAAAACCCGGCTGAAGAGCAGAGGTCGTGCGTTGTCCACATCTGGCTGTGCAGCCGATCGTCAGAGCGCAGGAGCGGATAAGCGCACAGTTTGTTACCTCGTCGACTGCGGCAGCTCGCACCCCACCATGACAACGGTTCCACCTCCCGCCTTTCCTCCCGCTCCCTTCTCCATGCATGGCAGCAGCATGAGCAGCGCAATCGTATATGCACAGCAAATAGAGCAAGGCAAGCACGCGCGCAGACAACCACCACATTTACCACGCATGCACCTTGTTACCTTTAACCACGCTAACTAGTCGCCCTCCATTTGCTTGCACCATGCAAAGTTAGCACGCAGGCACAAGCAAAGGCCTCAGCAGCATGCACGCGGTTCGTGCTCGCATGCGTGCCAACCATCACGCTACGAGCTACCGGCCATGCATGCCGAGCATCCACCCCCCCCCCCCGCTACACGCCGCGCCGCCCAGCTACAGCGTCGTCCCATCTCCCTATGCAGCCATGGCGCCACACGACACCATTAATGGCAAGAACCTGAGCACCGGTGGCACAGCTTCTCCCCGGCCGTAGGTAGCGAAGTATCAACTTAAAAAGAATGGAGTTGACCAAATTTGAACTAACTTTTTCAACGTCTTGGAGGCGTAAACCGTGCCCGTAAGATTTTGTATGGTCCTGACAAAGTAGAAGGGAATTCCTGAGGTTCACATCACGCTATGTCTAGCGGCGTCTTTAAAACCACACCATCTATCTTATTGATTAAATTTAAAATTATCTGACATATTGAAAAGTGAGAATTATATTCATTTTAGGATGGAGAGAGTACTTAGGTGTTAACACTCAAAATTATCGACGAATAAAGTTTTATAGTCCGCTAAAAGCACGGTAAAGACCCGGCAAAAAAAAGCACGGTAAAGATGAAGCAATAAATGGTGGTCCCCGGAGAATTTATACAAGGAGTGCAATAGGCTGAACGTGCAAAGTATATAAAACAAGATGACGAGTGCCTCCCTAAGCTATCCAGAAATTCGCTCAGTAAATTTGAAAGCACTGGACATCTTCATCTACGCAGGGTGGGTCGAAAGCAGGTGGACACATTTAATGCCTCCTCTTCATGCTACCATCACATAAAAACAAGTCGGGCAGGTGGACACATTTAATGCCTCTCCTCCTTACCATCAGATAAAAACAATTCCCCGACCATGCAGGAACATTTGTACTTACACATGCATCCATGCATCTAAGAGACGGCTTGGGTTGCGTGCACGTTGCTCCCAAGGTGGTCGGTGGTTGGGGTTGGTCGACATTAGTACGGCTCCCTACCCAGTGCAGGTTCAACTTCCCAGTCGTGCAACGTCCCATCATCCCTTAGCACCTCCGTGTCCACCTCACCATGGCAAACATCAGGGGGATTACTGCAGACTATGGCCGAAGATCCGCTGCCTTCCTTGCACTGCTCGTGTTCCCAACACTACCAGCAACACCATCGGCATAAATGAGGAAATAAAGCTTCAGAACCTATTTCTAAACTAAAACTTAACAACAAATTCTTTTCCAAAAAGTTAGGACGCTGCATGTGAAGTTATATAAGTAGCCCTATTGCTATGGTTATGTATCCAGGATAGATGGCACTCTGCTGACTTAGGTAGGCTTAATCAAATTCTCTACAGGTATACTGACCCCGAGCATAGTTCGATAGTATCGACTAGCTACATGGAGAGATCGGTATGCCAAAAATCTAAGAACGGTTGCTCTATATGTTGGCAACAGTAGAAGGATGTATAGGACGTGCATTCATGCATATACTGTTTATGCATTGTAGTGCCCGTATTGCTTGCAAATACATCATCCATAGGTGTCATGCGTGTCGTATGGTGCACGACTGACTCATTCCTGTTCTAAAGTTAATGCTAAATTATGGCTTTGTGCTTTGCATCGCCTGTGGTTCACGCATGCCGTGACCCACGTCTCCCCATACTCTTTTTCTGGGCTCTTGTCGGAACCTTGTCTTGCAGCCGTATTAGTCATTAATGGCCTCGAACATCGCTCGCCTCGAAAGCACGAAAAAAACGGTCGATTCATTTATAGTGATCTCGTGCTAGAGCTTTGGTGTACCACGATAGGACTATTGACCACTCTGTCTTTATAAGCAGGGTCTGGCTTTGCTGTTGGTACCATCACCCGGTGCGCTTTAGCTCGCCTAGATTTTCCTTTTGAGCTAGCTTTTCGCTCAGTCCTTCCTTACAACCACCGCCAGCAATGGCAGGAGCCTGGGTTAGTAGTTACTGCCTGAACGCTGAGGGTTTTCCCAAGATCCTGTATGCCACCCTGCAAAAGGTCGGAGTCAAAGATCGTCCCGAATATGAGGGTCGTGAGTATGTAAAGTATGGCACTGAGCGGTGTGAAGTTACCGTCTACATTGGGAAGAGTGAAGAGTTGCCCGACATCACTGAAGCCTGGAATGTGACCGCAACCGGGTTTAGCTTCATCAACACCTACCAGGTTGTGGCCCGCAAAGCCTTGTGGTACCTTTGTCAGGTCTATGAAGAGCCCGTTGCCCATACCCCCATGAGGTTCTTTCCACCTTTAGAAAAGAATCGACGGGCATGGAGGGCTCGCATGGAGGCTTTGCAAGGGCGGGATGCGCAAGAAGATAGTCCTACCGCGGTGCACTTGACCACATATCTGCTTGCTCTGGATGAGTAGTATGACTAGGGAGCCTCAGAGGTAAGGAAGTGCCTTTGGTGAGCCAAGGAAGCCGAGATCTTCTCTAGGATGCTCCAGGTGCAACTTGCCGAAGCGCATGCCGGTGCGGCAGCTGCTGAGAGTCGGGAGACTGCCATGTCGGAAGCTCTGAAGGAGGCTGAAGATCAACATGCCTATCAGTTGGGAGAGGGCTACCTTGTCACCAGGGCCAAGCGGAGGATGTTGGCTGTTGAATGGCAGGATCCCTTGATCGTGGAGGGGATCCCTATCCACCCGCCAGAAAGAAGGAGAACCAGTGTTGCAGTACCGCCAACACCTCCACCCTCGGAAGTGTCAGAAGTAGAACCATTGATTCCTCTCACTCAGTCATTGCCAAGATAGGAGGCAGATCCATAGCCACGGCGGTAGAAGAATCCACCGAGCCCGGGAATGAAGATGCGTGGTCCAAAGTAGATTAGTTGCCTTGGGATGATGTACCTGTACTTAGTAGTGTCTTTCATCGCTGTCCACCGGTATTGTAATCTTTTCGTTGTATTTCGTCCGTAGTTGTTGAGGTAGTCCGATCATAGGAAAGGTGAACGATGTGTCGAGAATGGGAGAGTAAGTGCATGTATGTTGTACCAGCATAAGGATGTTTGGAATATGCATTTTATTTATTTCGCTGTGTTATTGCGTCCATCTACCTTAAGTCTTGTTAGATGTGCTTAGGGTTTTCGAGGGTGATGTTAAGTGGGTTACAAGAGAAATTGCCATTCGGATGCGAGTAGACCAGCCGGGATTGGATAACATAGGACATTGTATCGACTAACTATGGATGTCCCAGCAAAACACTTGAATCTCTTTAAATCAAATCCGTTGTTGGATTTGAAGTCCTTGTCCCTTGTTGTGAAACATGGTTGAAATATTTTCTTGAGTTCTAAACATAAAATATATTTTGAAAGCTAATTCAAAAGGAGTTGAAAACAAATATTTGTTCGGTTTTGATTGAAAGGCTTCCTTTTGAAAAGTAAAACATTTCAAAATGCATAAAAAATGAACCATAGAATTCAAAGTTCTGATTAAAGCGAAGCAAGATCTTTTGGAAGCTTAACATATGGATAATAAGATTCATTAGAACAGATTAAGAGAAGCAACAAGATCTAACTTGGAATAAGATGGAACAAGAATCTAATTCAAAAGGACTTGGAATAAGATGGAGCAGATTAAGAGAAGCAACAAGATCAGACTTGGATTAAGAGAAGCAACAGATTAATAGCTTATGGTGTCGCGACGAAACCGAGGGCCCCTGTGGAATAGCTGTCACATGGTGACGTTGCTCGGCACGCGCTGGTATTGAGGTTATTGACCAAGTGCCTTTACCAAGTTACAGCGCCATACCACTTTTGATACAAATATTCGGGTGCTTGAACGGGAAATCCACAACGGGTTGATGCAATAGTTTTCTCTCAAAGTAAACAAGAGGAGGTGGTTTCAGAGGAAGCATGTATGTTGCGATCTCACTTCATACAAAGTTTGACGCATGTTGTGGACAAGGAAGGGAAGGAAAGAAGAACACCTAGAAAAAGTTAGCCTTGGGTAGTAGGGAGTACTTAGAAAAGCCTGAGTGGATGTCAAGTCCCAAGCACTATGCCCAGCTCGACCACGCTACGCATGCTGAGTCGTTGTCACCGCGTGCCCTGCGGATGTCGTCGGTGTCGGGCCCATTAGCACCCTATCCTCGCATGTTCGTGACATCGTGCCGCACTCACCGTCCTTGTGCGTTGTGCGCTCCTCCTTTTCCCGGCCTCCGGTCCGCTCTTGATCCTCGCCCTCATCCCCGTACTGGACCCCCCTCCCTTCTTTCTTCTTTTGGGGACATGGCCGCCCACACGCCTCCCTCGTCGAGCGAACCCTCTCTCCTCTCCTTTATTCCCCCCTCCGCTCGCTTACGTGGGGAGTGCGCCATGGTCGACTTTATCCCCACAACGTGAACCGGCAGTGTATCCCATCCATGCCGTCTCCACTTCCGGTGCGCTGCGCCCCATCTCCGTTCGCCACTATAAGATGCCCTTGGTCCTTGCTCTTCTTCTTCATCGCCATCTCTCTCGAATCCGAAGCAAAGCTACGGGATCCAGTCATCATTGTGGATCTAGGTTCATCTGACAGAGGCGATGGTGTAATCTGAGAAGAAGGGATCTGGTTTTCAAAGAAGTTCAAGTCTACCGTTGGTTAGTTTGGTCTTAGGGTTCATGATGTTTGACTTCTCAGACTCCTGTTTTTGGATCTGTTGGTCATATGCCATGTTTTGGATAATCATTATCTTGTTGTTTCTCCATTGCCCTCGTCTATCCCGACTTCTGGAGTAAGCCTTGGTTGTACTAGGTTGCTCTTAACCATGTAACTTTAAATCCAGGTGTAATTTAGTGTTCGACGTCGTGTAATCTTTCGTGTAATTCTAGATTTACGAAATGTGTTGTCGTATCACCTAAGGGGAGTGGATCCTAATTCACCCTTTTGTAAACCCTCGCATTAGGAGACGTACTTGTGTTGTAGTTTTTGCTCTTTCCACCTATAATGTAATACTAGCCAATGTTGTGCTTTAAATCTAAGTGTGTTATTTGCTTGAGCCCAACTCCATCAAATACCTCTTTCCACTAACATGTCATTGATTTGCTTGCCTACAATAGGAACCATGTAATGACAACCAACATCTATGTTCGTTTACAACATTGTAATGAAAAAAAGCCAGGTTACCTTTCCTTCCCATATTTTCCCATTTTTCCCAAGATTTTTCCTATACCAAGCACATGACCCGCAGCGAAGCGCGGGCAGCAATGGCTATTAATGTTATGATGAACGATCTGCTTCTTAACGTGCAACAGCCGTCTTAGATAGATCATAGATGTGCTCGCCTACTCGGTGGGTGGCTCTAGCCAGGGGATAAGCTAGGGTTTGCAAGGAGAGCGTGTTGATTTGGTTACGTGGGCAATGAGTGTGATTTTTGGTGATACTGGTGCCACTTAGCTTGCTGAATAAGCACCATTTTGTTTGTACGGCTGGGCTGCGTGCCCCTGAAACCTTTGGCTACGTACCGAATCAGCACCATTTGTTTTTTGGTGATACTGGAGCCACTTAGATCTGCCGAATATAGTTTATCATAGCACCAGCGGATTTGGCAGAGCCTCGCTTAGCCATTGGTACCATCACTCGGCGCACTTTAGCTTACTTAGCTTTTCCTTTGAGCACCACTGGCCTTTTGTAATGGTGGAGCAGTTATTGGTCCTAGCACAGTCCACTATTTAGTCTGGTGCGGAGACCAATAAAAGGAAAGCGGCAGGATATTTACGCGCACGAAACGAGCAGTGTTCGAAGCCATTCCCTAAGGTATCCAGAAATTCACTAAGTAAGTTTGAAAGCACTGGACATCTTCACCTACGTAGGGTGGGTCGACAGCAGGTGAACACATTTGATGCCTCTTCTTCATGTTACCATCAGATAAAAACAAATCAGGCAGGTGGACACATTTAATGCCTCTCCTCCTTACCATCAGATAAAAACGATTCACCGACCATGTAGGACCATTTGTACTTACACATGCATCCATGCATCTAAGACACGGCTTGGGTTGTGTGCACATTACTCCCGAGATGGTCGGTGGTTTGGGTTGGTTGCCATTACTACAGCTACCATAATTGCATCTGCATCCATACTTGCAGAGGCACTCGTTCCTTGTGGCTTTGTGCTTTGCGTCGCCTGCGGTTACGCCTACCATGACCCAAGTCTCCCCGCACTCTTTTTTGGGCTCTTGTCGGAACCTTGGCTTGCAACCGTATTAGTCATTAATGGCCTCGGACATCGCTCACCTCGAACGCATAGGATGTGCATTAATGCATAGCCTGTTTGTGCATTATTGTGCCATATTGTTGGCAGATACGCCATCCATAGGTGTCACGCGTGTCGTAGTGTGCATGGCCTACTCGTGCTTGTTACAGAGTTAGGTCTGCACTGTGGCTTTGTGCTCCGCGTTCGCCCGTGAGTCACGTTAGTAGTGACCCACGTCTTCTCATACCCCTTTTCTACGCTCTTGTCAGACCCTTACCCTGCAGTCGTACTACTCAATAGTGGCACCGCACATCACTCATCTCGAACGCGCGGAATTTGGTCGATTCGTTCATAGTGATCCCGCGCAGGAACCCTGGTGAACCGTGCCAGGACCACAGACTGCTCCGCCTTTATAAGCAGAGCCTGGCTTAGCCATTGGTAGCTCGCTTAGGTTTTCCCTTTGAACAAGCTTTTTGCTAAGCCCTTCTTTGTAGCCACCGCCAGAAATGGCAGGAGCCTGGGTTAGTAGTTACTGCCTGAACGTTGAGGGTTTTCCTAGAATCCTGCATGCCACCCTGCAAAAGCTCGGAGTCAAAGATCGTCCCGAGTATGAGGGCCGTGAGTATGAGAAGCATGGCACCGATCGGTGTGAGGTTACCGTCTACATTGGGAAGAGTGAAGAGTTCCCCGACATCACCGAAGCCTGGAGTGTGACCGCAAACGGGTTTAGTTTCACCGACACCTACCAGGTTGTGGCCCGCAAAGCCTTGCGGTACCTTTGCCAGCTCTATGAAGAGCCCGTTGCCCGTACCCCCATGAGGTTCTTTCCACCCTTGGATAGGAATCGACGGGCATGGAGGGCTCGCATGGAGGCTTTGCAAGGGCAGGATGCGCAGGAAGATAGTCCTACCGTAGTGCACTTGACCACGTACCTGCTTGCTCTGGATGAGCAGTATGACCGGCAAGCCTTGGAGCTGAGGGCGTGCCTCCGGCGCGCTGAAGAAGCCGAGATCTTCACTCGGATGCTCCAGGTGCAGCTCGCCGAAGCGTATGCCAGTGCTGCAGCTGCTGAGAGCCGGGAGACTGCCATGTCAGAAGCTCTGAAGGAGGCCGAAGATCGGCATGTTCATCAGCTGGGTGAGGCCTATCTGTTCACTAGGGCCAAGCGGAGGACGCTGGTTGATGAAAGGCAGGATGCCCCGATCTTGGAGGGGATCCCTATCCACCCGCATGAAAGGAGAACCGGTGATGTAGAACCGTCAGCACCTCCACCTTCGGAAGTGTTAGAAGCAGAACCCTTGGTTCCTCTCACTCAGCCATTGCCACGAGAAGATGCAGATCCATAGCCAGGGCGGTAGAAGAATCCGTCGAGCACAGGAATAAAGATGTGTGGTTCTAAGGTAGATTAGTTATCTTGGGATGCTGTACCCGTAGTAATAGTGCTTTTCGTCACTGTCCTCCTGTAGTGTACTCTTGTCGTTGTTGTCATCCGTAGTTGTTGGATGCGTGTTGTAGTTTTGCCTAAGGGGAGTGTATCCTAATTCACTTTTTTGTAAACCCTCGCGTTAGGAGAAGTATTTGTGTTGTAGTTTTTGCTATTTCCACCTATAATGTAATCCTATCCAATGTTGTACTTTAAATCTAAGTGTGTTAGTTGCTTGAGCCCAGCTCCATCAAATACTTCTTTCCACTAACATGTCATTAATTTGCTGGCCTAGAATAGGCACCATCTAATAACAACCAGCCTCTATGTTCGTTTACAATACTAAGACCAACCTTCCGTACCAACACGATGAGAAAACATATTAGACATATGAGCCATATTTCTTCAAATTTTTCCTATACCAAGCACATCACCCGCAGCGAAGCGCGGGCAGTAGTGGCTAGTATACATGATGATCGGTCGATGCACCACAGCCTGGCTGCACTGAAATTTGAGAAGCTCAATGAACTTGATAGTGCCTGCAGCAACTATTTCGACCTTCTTAACAGTGGCATCTATGCTAATGGTTGCTTCCTTGCATGACAGAAACAGTCCAGTAGCAACCTTGATACGTTTGAAAGTGTTGCTGGAATTGACAAGGGCAGAATTCACCTTGGCAGTGCGGTATCTCCAGTCACGCAGCACCCGCCCTCCTTCACATGCTGCATCCTCAAGCTTACGAATCGAGCGGAGCAGCCATGAGTTAGTAGTGGCCTGCCCTTCGGCTGCCTCCAGGGCGGCATGGATTGTGATGAGGAGCTGTCGCAGCTGCAGCAACTTTTCTTCGATGTCCTTCTGGTTTTTGTACTTCTCTATCACGGGGGAGATGATTTTTTGTAAAATCTCTCCTGCAACCACTGAACAGATAACTTCCAGGGGATCCACCATCTCTGTCTTCTGCATTTATTTGAGGACAAGGGAAATTGAGCTGCGAGTAGTGTTGCTGAAGTCTCAAAGCCAAAAGAGTTGCTAACTTGTGAATGAAGGCTCAAACTGTTGACAGCTGGGTAGTCAAAGAAATACCTACTTGTATGCTTTTCCAACCTGGGATAATATATAGGTAGTAAACGAAATACGTGGAGGCTCATTGTGAACCTTGTGTCGCTGAAAACTGCCATGTTATCAGCGTTGATGCTGTCAAACAGCGGCAGAAAAAAGGTTATTATTGGCATTTTAGTTCAATCCCTAATTATTGCTGAGGGTGTTTCTTTTCTGTGACAAATTTGTGACAGTGATGTTACTTTTCTAGATGATCGTGATAGTGATGTTATGTCTAGATTCAATTGATTTGTTCATCTCACTGCTCGTTCCTGTGCTGTGGTTATGCCCTGTCCTCTCTTATTGGAATCTTTTAAATATTATGGTGCTGCTTACTGCAGGTTCTAGGAAATGTGAATCTATATATGGAAATGTGCCACATGTCTGTTATCTTTCTCACGGTCCATAGTGCAGTCTCGCCTGACCTGGTAAACCATTTCATAATTTCATAGTCCTTAGTTGACTATCTTCAGGCTTAAATTTCTCTTGACAATCTTTGCCTACTAACTGGTTCAACAGTAAATGATGCTAAATGAAGTATTAGTCTACCGACCTGAACTGTACAAACGGGCAAACACCGTCGCCACATACTGTATCTGTGTCCAACGTCATCCTTGGTGCATGATTCCATCTGTAAACTGCTGAGTGGTGTAACTAACTTGACCAGTGAAGTTACTATGGAA
The DNA here is from genome assembly GCF_019320115.1 of Miscanthus floridulus. Taxonomy (NCBI): domain Eukaryota; kingdom Viridiplantae; phylum Streptophyta; class Magnoliopsida; order Poales; family Poaceae; genus Miscanthus; species Miscanthus floridulus. The sequence continues at coordinate 74,058,902 of NC_089588.1, forward strand.
AATTTACATTGGAACACAAGACAAGGGAACACTAAACTCGGTGTCAAATTTGCTCGTTTCTTACCATGATTAACCAGATAGGATTTAAACTATATCTTGTCTGCATTTTTATCTAACTGTTGGAAGGAAACGCGTTAGGTCCGGATGGTGCACTAAATGACACAAGGTTTATACTGGTTCGGGCTGAATGTTCCTACGTCCAGTCTGCTGCTGCTCGTCTTATTAGTAACGAAAAATGTTCGTAGCAGGGGGTATAAACGGTCGAGAGAGGGACATGTCCCAAGTCTTTGATGGAATTGTCGAAAGGACGCCAAGAGCTCGGTCGCTGCTTGGCTGTATGAGTGATGTGTTGTGTGTCGAACTGATCTCTCAAAAAGTCGGTCCCTTTAGTGGTGCCCTGCCCTCCCTTTTATAGACCAAGGGGGAGCAGGGGTTACAGATGGGAGAAAGAGAAAAAAACAAAAGGTAGAGAAGGTCCTTCGGGGGAGCCGGGTCTTTCTTTTCCCGTGTGCCTGCCCTACTAACATGGCAGACCGTGTCAGAGATGGCGTGTTCGTTGATCCTTATAGGGCCGTGCCCTAGCTTCTGTCAGCAAGTGTGTGCGTCCCATCCTTCGCCGGCGGACGGTGCGGCGTGTCAGAGGGCCAGCTGCAACCCTTTGGGGAGTAGGCGGGGAAGCGACCCTACGTCCGTCACTGTAGGCGATGTGAATTCTGCCTTGGATCGTAGTGGTTGTGGCATGCTTGTGTTAGTATCCGCGTCCGAGGACTGATGACGGCGCCCACAACACTGTGGGACAAAAGTCGGCGCCTACAACACTGTTCGGGCACTGTTAGGTCGGAAAGGGCTTAAAGCGCCCATCCCATCGTATCCTAGCGGTGCCTTCCCACAGGTGTACAAGGCATGGCCCTCGATACTGCGGTTGACTCAAATGTCCTGTCGTACCCTGTGCTCGTCTTTATGAAGGATCAGGGTGCAGTCGTCGGGCGAGGCGGAGCCCGCCCTCGGGCGTCGGGCGAGGCAGAGTCTAGCCCTTAGCCATCGGGCGGGGCGGAGCCCGCCCTCGGACGTCGGGCGAGGCGGAGCTCGCCATTAGCCATCGGGCGAGGCGGAGTCTAGGCCTCGGGGGTCGGGCGAGGCAGAGCCCGCCCTCGGACATTGGGCGAGACAAAGCCCGCCTTTGGACGTTGGGCGAGGAGGAGTCTAGCCCTTAGTGGTCGGGCGAGGCGTTCGGGCAAGAAGCGCAGTAGCGTTTTTGTCTAACCGAAAGTGTCAACGTTCGATGGTTATTAGTTCCACCTCATTGAGTACCCCGGTATTAGGTCCCCGACAGTAGCCCCCGAGCCCCCGGTGATTCAGACGGAATCGCCCGGGGGGTGTTTCGTCTTGCCAGAGGGTGCGCGCGAGCGCACCCGACGCCTGTAGCCCCTGAGCCCCCGGGTGATTCGGACAGAATCGCCTGGGGGGTATTTTGATTTGCCAGAGGGTGCGCGCGAGCGCACCCGTCGGGTATAGCCCCCGAGCCCCCGGGTGATTCGGGCAGAATCGCCCGAGGGGTAATTTTGGGCCCTCCGCGGGTAGGGCTGTGAGATTTGGTTTTTATCATCTGGATAGCTTTAAGGGAACCCTGGTATCCCATTCACGGGGATTTCGTCCAGGGTCAGCCTGGCTGGGGCTCGACTGCGGATTGAGGCCCCACTGATGCACGTGTACCTGAGTTCTGGTCGCTCGTGGGCCCATCCCTCGTTGGGACGGCCCTTGGACCCCTAGGCCAATGCGGGTCGGAGAAGAAGCTTTTTGACCCGTATCCCCTCTATAGGAAAAGAATCCGGTCCGCTTGGGAAGGCGAACGGTCCGGCGTGATTTTGGTGGTAAAGGATAGGGATCGCTGTCACACCCAATTTTAAGGATAAAATTGAATGCACGAAACTCGTGTGTGCCCAGGGATCAATCACACACACAAGCTGACAAATTACATAATGTATCATCACGGTGTTCGTACATCAGATCCATAATATAACTTAGTCTTACATTACACAGCGGAATATAAAAAGATAATAAACTCTCGTGGGCTTCATCACAGGGAAGGTCAACTGGTTGACCACAAGCCTAAAAATCCTCCGGAAATTCCTCATACCCGTTGTCATCTGTTACCCATCCGGGATTTTTATCCAAATAAAGAATATAAATAAGTGTAAGTACATCCCGTACTTAACAAGCTAACATGGGGTTATGAAGCTCAAAAAAGGGTTGACTCTGGTTTACTACAGTTAGCATTTTTAGTACGACAAGCTTTTATTATCAGATATTATCAAATTATGCTTAAGCTCCCATTTAATCCCATAAGAACATATATCAGGGTCAAGTGTACCATATATCATCATTGAACAACTTAAATAATCATCAACAAGTATCCAGTTATTCTGTGAGTTTTCCGGGCCGCTCGTGACCGTGAGCACGGCTGTTATAACAGTTTGTTACCCTCTGCAGAGGTGGTGCACATTCACCGCAAGTCGTGTTTCCCATGTGCCTGGGTTAATTACTCCCATGCCACTGCCAAGGTGAGCGGGCAGGGTACACTATGAAGCCATTTCATAGATTTCACTAACAAGTTAGGGCCGCTAGGTTTCCTTGGCAGGCAGATGTAGGAACCCCCCTTTCCTATGGTACATATCCATCGTAGCTATACACATAGGAACAGAGGCAGCCCTATACCCAACGTGGCAAGCCCCATTTGCGCCAAAAAGGTAACCTCTAACTAGCTAGAAAAGTTCCTATTACTGAGCTAAAGTCAGAGCCATATGACTCTCCCAGTTGCACTGTCAGTCCCAGCTTTTGCCGACAGATAAGTCCTTATGGAGGGCTGGGAGCAACATGAACAAAGGTTATTTGCACTTTCGCCCTATGGAACAGTTGTTATAAATCATGTTAAACTCTTTGTTCCATAGAATCATTCATCATCATGTATATCATGTTCAGTTAGAGCACTAGCAATCTACCCATATGCATTTAACCCATAGGAGACAAGGAACAGGATAAACAATCACTAGGATGTCCTTACGGGTATCAAAATTAGACACATGCAAATGAGTAATTGATTAAAGTGAAATAGGACATCAAGGTAGGCCCATGCTATACTTGCCTTGGTTCATAAACTCGTGCTGGTCCTGCTGGTCGTCGAAGAATTCTTGGTCTCCAACGTTTTCCTCACCGTCTGAACGCGACCAACACGGCAACATACAACATTCCAAAAGCATTCATGCAAAGCAAACATTCCTATCATTAGAACAGTACACCAACAGTATAAAAAACAAGATAAAATGTTTGTGAAAATAATCTACGTCTCGCTACGATCACGTCAACGCGAAGTTGACGAAAAACGGAGCTAGAATGCGAAAGTTATGATTTAAACGGGTTTTTCCTATAGCAATATATTTAATTAAATCTAACCAGGAAATAAAAATGTTCCAAACTTGACTAACAGTGGTTCTAACATGTAGCTTATGGAATTACGAAGCTAACACGATTTGAATGGATCAATTCGGAGCTAAAACGACAATTTTATAAGCGAAACAGTTCAAATGGCATTTCTGTAAATACTGAAAACGTATTTTTGACTTAAGCAGTGAAGTTTACGTTTTCAAAACGAGAATGCGCATTCGGGGAACTACGCATTGGACTGTGGGTTCAATTAGATGAAAACCGAGGGGCTCTTAAGCTATTTGACCTCCGAAGAGGTATCTTCTAATCTCGACCGCTGATCGAAAAACGGACGGCTGGAATCGAAACCGGGGGAGAGAAGAGAGAGGAGACCCGGCCAGCACAGTAACGCCGGCGGCAAAGCACCATGGCTGGCGGCGTGGAGGTCTCTGGCGCGCGCGGTTAGGGGGCTAGGGTTCACCAAATGAAAAACCGAGAGCACCGGGGTAAGCGGGGGGAGTAGGGGGTCTCGGCCATGTCGATACGGCGGCCGGAGGACGCGGGTAGTGCGGTGGCCGCCATGGCCGGCGTCCAAGAGCATTCAGAGCTCGTGGCTATGGCGATAGGAACCATCTAACTCCAAAGAAAAGGGCCCGGGAGAAAGAGGAGAGCGAGGGGATTCTCACCGCGGGGAAAAACGAGGACGGGGAGGCTCGGAGAAGGCGGCGACGCGGACGGCGAGGACGGTGGCCGGCGGAGCTCTTCCGTGCGGCGGTTGTGGGGCTTCCGAGGCGTGAACGCGAGAGAAAATGGCACGGGGGAGCAGCAGGGGGCGTGCAGGGGGCTCGGCTCCTATTTATCAAGGCCGAGGAGCGGGGGGGGGGGGGACGCTCCCACAACGCACGGAGCGTGGGCGGTGGTTGCTCAGACGCCGGGCGCGGGCGGTTGCCGAGCCGCGCGGGGAAGGGGATGGCGCCAACATGTGGGGCCGGGCGGTCAGCGGCTGGGGAGAAGGGAGCGGCGGCGGTTGCAGCCAGGCCATTCGGCTGGGCTGGGCCAGCAGCGTTGCTGGGCCGCACAGCGCGCAAGGGGGAGGCGAGCTGGGCTGGCGCGGCTTGCTGGGCCGAGCGAGGCACGCGGCTAGGCTGGCAGCAGGCGCGAAGGAGAAGGCCAGCGGGCCGAAAATCAAGAAGGGAGGGAGAGGAAAATGATTCTTTTCTTTTTCTTTTTCTACAATTTTCCAAATCCATTTTTAAATCCAATTTTCAATTCTTTTTGAAATATTTAACAAATTCCAAACATTCACAAAATGATATGCAGCAGCATGTATGCATCACTTGTAGCTAATCTTATATTTGATTTTAGTTTTATAAAATTATTATTTTCCTACATTTGTATGCACACATAATTGCGTAAATAAATCAATTTAGCTATTTAAAAGAGTGCAAATTTTAGGATGTTACAATCGCGGGCACGTGTCCCGTGACGTGATGCGATGGTGTGTCGTGGCAGGCTCGGAGACCGAGGAGGGGAGACTAGCAGTGACGACGATGATGATGACGACGATGATGACAAGGTAGTTGCCGACGTGGATTGGGATGTCCTGGTGGGTGAGGATTCACTGACAGGCACCCAATTGTCCACGCAGGGACCCTTCCCGTTCCACGTGGGGGAAGTGAGTCCGTGAGGCCGGCGGAGGCGGGCCGAACCATCGGCCCGTCCTCGAGGCCGGTGGGAGCCAGAGGATCCGCCACTTCACCCAGGGTGCCGGCGGAGGATCAGTGGATGGGGGGAGGCGGATCTGCCGCCGCCCCCGAGGCGCTGATGGAGGGGGCGGCTCCGCTGCCGCGCCCCACGAGCCGATGTGGGTGGGCGGACCTGCCACCGCGCCTAAGGTACCGTCAGAGAGGGGTGGCTCTGCCGCCGTGCCCTCGGAGATAAGGGAGATGAGCCCCCCTGCTCGGGAGCAGGGGGCAGGCTCAAAATGGTCCCGCCCAAACGAGTTGGAGTAGGGATCTAGGGGTTCGTCCCCAAAACGTTCCCGTCGGCGAGGGTGAAGCAGGACGAAGAGGCGGCCGCTAGGGTTCGAAAGGAGAGGGACGAGCTGCTCCAGAAGGACACCGAGGCCAGCAAGCGGGCCGTCGAGCTCCTCGCGGAGTTGGAGATGGAGCGGGATCTCAAGATAAAAGCTGAGGATAGGTCCGCGGCGCTGCAGCGGAGGGTGGATCAGGATGCCGAGGCGATTGCTCGGCTGCACTGGGAGCGAGGCGAGCTGCTCCAGACTACAGAAAGGCTCCGCTCGAAGCACGGCACGGTCCGTGAGGAGTGCGATCGGGCCGTCCGAGAGTGCGACGAGGCGTATCAGGTGGTCAACTCCCTCCGGGCGGATCTTGGAGTCGCAGTGACCCGAAGGTTGGAGGCCGAGAGCGTCTCTACCAGGCTGGGCAAGGAGCTCGCTGAAGTGCGGGGGATTCTTCAAGCCAAGAGTGATGAGCACGATCTTCTGTGTGCCACCGTCGGGGTGGTCTTTGATGACATGGGGGTGGCGCAGCCGGAGGAAACCAACTCACTTGCGGCTCGTGCCGCGGGTATCACGGCGCGGGTGGGCTAGCTTGAGGAGGACGCCTTTCACACCGGGATCACCCAAGCCTTCATTGTTGCCCTCTCTCATTATGATCGGGAGATCAACTTGGAGGTAATGAGCCTCGACTTCACGCCTGGCTATGAAGACTCCGAGCTAGATGAGATTGAGAAGGCGGTGACTCCCATTGCGTGGAACCTGGTGAATAGGCTGAAAGACATGGTTCTCCCTTCGAGGAAGTAGTTAGTTGAATAAGTTTGATAAACAATTATCTGTAATATGTGGTCAAGTGTCGGTACTTTCATGTCCGAAAATAGATTCATGATTTCGTTTTCCATTTTTCTTTCATTCGTTTGAGCTTACTTTTTTCCCCTTTTGCATTCGAAAAAAGGTTTATGCGTTCTGATCTTTCCGTTCGTTAAGACTGTAGGGCCCGAGGTGTTTAGGGGGAATTTTTGATTGTGCCGGTGAGCAAAATTACCGTAGCCGTCTAGGCATGGGCTTTTTGCAGTGTTACCTATCTGTTCCCTCGAACCTTGCCGCCAGTCTCGACGCGAGGAAAAGGTCTGATGTAATGACTGTTTCAAAAAAAGAAAGGAGGTATTCGTACCTTTATCAGCCCCCGAGTGAGATCTGACCCCTTGCGGTCGCTGGGGCTGGATGTTATTGGAGACCAGAGCGAGGGTAGTGAACTCACTCTTGCATTCCCACGTACCCCTGACTTAGGATTTTGGCGATCGCTGCGTGACCGTGCATTTGGTCTCATTGCTAGCCTGACCTTCCTCGAGCCCCCACGTGCAGTGGGGGTTCGGTCAAGGGTCAACTTGTTTTGTGATTGTCGCCCCGTCCATGGTTTCCGCAACTGGAGGGGTTAAGGCGATGTCGCTTGCCTCGATGGCTCGAGTGACGTACTTTATGAGCTCGGTAACGGGGATGTTCGGACGGAATCCGATCCCGTTGCTTTGTGATAGGGTCGGCAAAGCCCTCGGGTGGCATTCCGTTGCTCCTTGACCCGCCTTCCAACAGATTCCCCCTCAATGGGGATTCTATGGGCTTAGCTAGAGGCTGCATTGAACTAGAAGGTTGAGATGACCCTATTGACCTCAATGCGGGTTAGGCAAAGGCCACTGAGGCTCATTTGCATTTTCCCCTAGCTCTTGTTTGACGCGAGGCGGCCCCAGACCCTTCGTGGGTCAGCCTTCAAACCTCGGTCTCTCGATCTTGGATCGAGCGGCTCAAGCCCCTGAGCCCATTAGGATCTGATAGGGGTCGGCCATGTTTCGCGCGTCACCCCATCCTCGGTTTCCGCAATTGGAGGGGCTGAGTTGACGACACTTGCCTCAATGGCTCGAGTGTCGCACTCAATGAGCTCGCTAATGGGTATGTTTGTGTGGAATCCGGGTCCATCATTCGCTGACGGGGTCGGCAGAGCCCTCATGTGGCATTCCACTACTTCTTAACCCGCCTCTCGACAGATGCCCGAGCCGTTCGGTAGGCTCAGGTGGCCCGTTGGCCTCTCCTCAATGGAGATTCTATGGGTTTGGCTCGGGGTTAGAATCGAACGAGAAAGCTCGAGATGTCCCTATCCGCTTTTGAGTGGGGTCGGGCAAGGCCACTAGGGCTCATCATGGTTTTTCTCCCCTGGCACTGTTTGACACAAGGTGGCCTCGAGCCCTTTGTGGGCCGGCCTTTGAACCTCGGTCAGTTGCCGCTCATATCGAATGAGGCGGGCGTCGCTTCGTGGCTTGACATGAAGTGTTGAGATGCGAAGATCGCATATGTAACGTTTGGATAATGGAATTAATGTGCGATTTAATTGAAATGAAAGCGGGGGGTCGGTAATGTTACCTCGGTGGTACGAGTGACGAGAAGCTATTACCGGACATGTCCGTGCGGGTTTCGAGTCTAGCGTTTGTGATGGGGCCGACGTGACCTGCACGAGCATCGCGATTTTCCATCTCCATCTCTTGATGGCGATTCGAGCTGTTCGATTGACTTTAAGCGACCTGATAGCTTCTCCTTGATGGAGTTTCTACAGGCGAACCCCTCTCGAGAAGGTGGATACAAAAGCTCAAAGTATGGGGAACTATGAATTCGATTATGCTGGTGAACAAAAACACCGTAGCCCCCAAGGCGTAGGGTCTAGCGGTTCATCCAGTTCTACTCAAAGTTCTACACCCGCACCCCGCATCTCTGGTTTTTTAAACGTAAGGAGGGGTCAGGCGACGAGGATGTCTACACAAGTAGACACCCTCGGCAGCGCCCAAGCAATGTCCGCGCCCCTGCCATTCCCGGGGTTGGACGCTCGGTAATGAAATTAACAGGCAAAGTAGGTAACAGAGGTGCTTATGTTTCAGTGGTTGTCCGTTCGTTGTTTTTCCTAGGCTGTCCGATCGACCTAGGAGGCCCGTTGCCCCCCCCCCTAGATGGGGGTTCTATTGGTGGGTCACTCCATGGTCTTGCCTGGGGAAGCGAAGAGTCGCCTGCGTGCGGGTGCGCCCTAATTCTCGTGCCCAGCGTGCGGTAGTGGTGGGCCATGCCCAGGCAACGTCCTGTTTTGACCAGGCGCCATCTCGTTGATCAGAGCGCGTCCTGTCAGCCCAGGCACATCCCCTCAGATTCCCATCAGCATTGATTTCCCATCTGCATTGAATAGGGGAAGGAGGAGAGTTTTTTGTCCCAACCTTTCGCCTTTCCTCAGCTGGTGTGCCTCTTCCTTAAATAGGGAGGGGGAGGGGAGTTCTCGTCCCATTCCTTCGCCTGCTTATGATCTGCTACCTCTTCTTCTTCCTTTCCACCGAATGTGTTCGTGCGTCGCGGTGGTTCCTAAGTGAGAGAGGGTAATGCCAGGGAGAGAACAACTCTCAGATCCGCTCATGAATCCGAAGCGTGATGTCGAGCTGGAGGTTATCCAACATAGATGAGATGGTGTCGGTCACCTTTGCTGAGAAGGGTCGCCTCCATCGAAGGAGGAGGTGGACTGGAGAGTGCTGAGCGTCGTCGGTTTTGTCGTCATTCGTGGCAGCCTTTCTTCGGCAGGAAACGCCTCCGTGCAGACGCTGTTGTCAGGGTTGCGGCTGATCACGATGGCGCAATCCCTAGATGCTCCGGTGGAGGTGCCATTGTCAGGGTTGCGGCTGATGATGATGGCGCAGTCCCCGGACGCCCCGACGAAGGTGCCATTGTCAGGGTTGTGGCTGATGATGATGGCACAGTCCCTAGATGCCCCGGCAGAGGCCCCATAGTCGCCGACGTGGTGCTTGACATTGCAGATGATGGCGCCCTTGAGGATCTCGCGGAGCGGTAGGTTGTCGCCGATGAGGAGCATGGCGCGGCGACCATAGTAGTACTCGTAGTAGAGCTGGTCAGAGACTGTAATCGAATAAGTTTGTGGGGGAGCCCCTGAGTGAACAGTCTTTGTATTTATGAATACATTAGACCTTTTCATGATGAAATCACTTTGTAAGCAATGAATTTTGTGCGAAAAACTAAATAAGTTTTCAACTTTTGCTACGACAAACAACTTTTTGGCTTTTCTCCCTCTTTTTGTAAAAGAGATTTTGGTGCCTTCCGACCCTTCTCATAGTTAAGGTCGCAAAAAACACGGAGTGCGGGAGCGCCAACTCTTATCATGCTAGTGAGCAAGGGGGCCGTAGCCGCCAGGGCGTGGGTTTCCCACAGTCCTACCAATTATACTCAGATTTTGTTCCCGAAATTCTGGCCTTTAGGACTTACAATGAGAAAAGGGAGAAAACACAAAGAATGTTTGCAAAGATAAACATACTTATATCAGCCCCCGAGTGAGGTCCGACCCCTAGCACTTTGCAGGGGTCAGATGTCACTAAAGATCGGGGATTGTTTGAAGACAAGAACTAATAAAAAAGCTATTCATTTATTTAAGGGTAAAAACGACGTAGCTACTCAATGTTCCAGGCATTGGTGAAGACCTCGCCGTCGATGGTTTTCAACTTGTAGGTGCCTGGCCGGAGTACTTCCACGACGACGTATGGCCCTTCCTAGGGCAGGGAGAGCTTGTGATAGTCCTTGTTGCTCTGCACGAGGTGGAGAACTAGGTCCCCGACGTTGAAGGCTCGGTCCCGCACCCATCGATTGTGGTTCCGACATAGCGCCTGCTGGTACTTGGCTGAACGAAGGATGATGTCGCGAGCTTCGTCTAGCTTGTCCATGGTGTCTTGGTGGGATGCCTCGGCTCCCTGTCCGTCGTATGCTCTGATCCTTGGCGTTCCATAGTCAAGGTCGGTTGGGAGGACAGCCTCAGAACCGTAGACCATGGAGAAAGGCGTGTAGCCGGTGAGGCACCCTATGATTTGCTGACCCCCCTTTATGTTCTGAATTGGGCCCATCCTTGTGATGGCTGAAATCTTCTCCGGGTTGGCTTCAATGCCGCGTTCAGAGACGATGAAGCCGAGCAGCATGCCCCTCGGGACCCCAAAAACACATTTTTCGGGGTTGAGTTTGATGCCATTTGCTTAGAGTTTCGCAAAGGTTTGCTCAAGATTAGCGGCGAGGTGATCAACCCGTTTGGACTTAACTACGAGGTCGTCGACATAGGCCTCAACGGTCCACCCGATGCGGTCCCCGAAGCATCTGAGCATACAGCGCTGGTATGTAGCCCCAACGTTCTTCAGACCGAATGGCATTGAGACATAGCAGTATGATCCAAAGGGGGTGATGAAAGATGTCGTGAGCTAGTTGAACTCTTTCATCATGATTTGATGGTAGCCGGAGTACGCATCAAGGAAGTAGAGGGTTTTGCACCCCGAGGTAGAGTCGACTATTTGGTCTATGCGCGGTAAAGGAAACAGATCCTTTGGGCATGCTTTGTTGAGACCCGTATAGTCAACACACATCCTCCATTTCCCGCTCTTCATTCATACAAGAACAGGATTAGCTAACCACTCTGGGTGGTGTACTTCCCTGATAAATCTGGCGGCCAATAGTTTTGCTATCTCTTCACCGATGGAGCTGCGCTTTTTCTCGTCGAAGCGACACAGGCGTTGCTTCATCGGCTTGGAGCCTGGACGGATTTCAAGGTATGCTTGGCGACCTCCCTCGGAATGCCTGGCATATCCGAGTGTTTCCACGCAAAGATGTCTTTGTTGTCACGGAGGAAGTCGATGAGCGCGCTTTCTTATTTGGAGGAGAGCATGGTACCAATGCGTACCATTTTACCCTCGGAGCTGATGGGATCTATGAGGACCTCTTTGGAGCCCTCTGCTGATTCAAACAACCCGGTCAACTTCTTCGCGTCGGACGCTTCTTCGGCGACCTCCTCCTTGAGGGCGGCGAGTTCCCCGGAGGCGACGATTGCTGTGGCGTGGCCGCAACACTCGACCTCACACTCGTAGGCCCGCTGGAAGGAGGTGCCGACGGTGATGACCCCATGGGGGCCTAGCATCTTGAGCTTGAGGTTTGTGTAGTGGGGGATGGCCATGAACTTCGCATAGCATGGTCGTCCCAGGATCACGTGGAAGGTTCCGGGGAACCCAACCACCTCGAAGGTGAGGGTCTCAGTCCTGTAATTGAGTTGGTCCCCAAAGGTAATTGGTAGATTGATCTACCCGAGTGGCATGGCCTGCTTCCCGAGGACGATGCCGTGGGAAGGCGCTCGGATTGGGCAGAGGTGCATCCGGTCGACGCCCATCATGTCGAGCGTCTTTGCGTACATGATGTTGAGGCCGCTGTCTCCGTCCATCAGTACTTTGGTGAGGCGCTTTGGGCCGACGATCGGGTCGACCACAAGTGGATATCTTCCTGAGTGTGGGACAAGATCCAGATGGTTGGTCCGATCGAAAGTTATGGCAGACTCCGACCACCGGAGGAAGGGAGGTGTGGCCGGTTGGATCGTGTAGACTTGGCGGCGTGTGACCTTCTGACGATGTTTGGAGTCATAGGCCATTGATCCTCCGAAGATCATGAGGCAGCCATCTAGCATTGGAAAGCCGTCGTCCTTCTCCTCGGTGTCGTTCATAGTGGGGGCAGGTTCCTTCCCCTGCTCCCCTTTGTTGGAGCTTCCGGACAAGAACTTTCACATGAGGCTGCAGTCCTTGAGCAGATGCTTTACGGGAAAGGCGTGGTTCGGGCATGGCCCCTCAAGCATTTTTTCGAAGTGGTTCGGAGCATCCTCCACGAGCTTTTGACCACCCTTGCGGTCAGCAGCAGCAACGAGCAAGTCCTCGCGCCATTGCTTCTTATTCTTTCTTTTGGCGGAACGATTGGAGGTGCCTTCATCGGCACCCTCGTCCCACCTTGCCTTGCCCTCGAGGTGATTGAAGATCGCTCCGACCGCCTCTTCTCCTGAGGCATGGCTAGTGGCGATGTCCAGGAGCTCCTTGGTGGTTCGTGGGCCCTTGCGTCCTAGCTTAGGAACCAAGGACTCGTAGGTCGTCCTGGATAGGAAGGCTCCTATCACGTCAGCGTCGGCGACGTTAGGGAGCTCGTTGCACTGCTGGGAGAAGCACCAGATGTACCCACAGAGGGTCTCACCGGCCTTCTAACGGTAGTTCTTGAGGTCCCATGGGTTCCTAGGGCGTTTGTACATGCCCTGGAAGTTTCCCACAAAGATCTCCTTCAGATCCGCCCAACTCTGGATTGCGTTGGACGGCAGGTGTTCCAACCACACCCGGGCCTAATCGGCCAAGAACAGTGGAAGGTTGCGGATAATGAAGTCGTCGTTATCCGCACGACCGGCTTAACAGACAAGTCGATAATCTTCAAGCCAAAGTCCGGGGTTTGTCTCCCCAGAGGATTTAGGGATATTGGTAGGTGGTCGATACCTTGACGGGAATGCAGCATTGAGGATGTACCGGCTGAAGGCCTGAGGCCCTAGGAGGCCAGGGCTCTGGCTCCGGTCCTCGCCGCTGTCGTAGCGTCCGTCGTGTCGTGGATGATAGCCGTGGCGGGCTCCTTCCCTTGGGTTGCTGCAGGCGTGTCTATGGGTGTCGATGGTGCTATGTGCGTCGTGGTTGCAGCCGAGACGTTGATGTACCAGGATCGCAGCGCGCTTCTTGCCGCCTTGTGGTGCTTGGTGGACTGATGCATCCCTAGCAGGACGCATCGAGGGCGTACGCTAGCTGGTGTCAAGCTCATGTTGCTGAGACAACGAGCTTTTCGCCTGCTGTGCTGCCGCACGCTCAAGTAGCGTGCGAATTTCATGGTGGGCCCAACGATCCTCAGGCGTTGCGGCCTCTAGAAGGCCATGGAGCAAAGCCGTTGCGGCGGCAATGTTCTGGCTTGCCCGAGCGAAGTGAGGAAGGGTTTCATCATCGGCGATGATCCTTCGGTTCACGTCGCGGGCCACGGCGCGTGTGTGCCCACCGTCTCTGTGGCGCTCGATCTCTCGATCGACCTCCGTGTACTCTCAAACAAACTGTTGTCCAGCTTCGTCTATCTCCTGCTTTCGGGCTCTCAGCTGCTGCACCCCTATGTGAGGTGGGGCCGCTGTCCCCCCTTTGGTTCCATCACCGAGGTTGCCTACCGGGGTAGCGTCATCCACGAAGACACTCTCGACGTGTCCCTCGGGGGTACCCGCCATGAAACATTCCTAGGAGGGGTGATGACTCCCCCTACTGGAGTCAGAGCCAGAGTCCGACCCTGGTCCCTTCGCGAGGAGGCCGTGGAGGGATTCTGTGACGCTTTCGATCATCCCCTCGAACTCGTTGTTCGCAGGGGGAGGGATCGTGCACTGTGCCACAAAGTGGCTAACGGTCGCCGCGGCGTTGCGAAGACCGAACGGAAGCGCCGTCGGGGCGCTCCGTGCGGAGCGTTCTGGAGAGGGGGTGAGGCGGCACGGGTCCTCCGTGGACAGCTGGGGTTTAGGGGAGACGCCGGGCTGGCACTCAAGCCTCCCATAGTTGAAGCTGACGGACGGGAGAGACTGGATGGCGGCGTGGGCCAACGCCAACTCTCCTCCCACCGTGACGATGAAGTCCAGGTGACTGAAATGCACATGTGGGCCCGAGACCTAGCTGATTGCGTGGCTATCCATCCGAGGTTTGATTTGGAACCTGGGACCCTACCTGGCGCGCCAACTGTCGGTGTTTCGAACAAACACCGGCTAGTAAATTTATAATTGTTGCGCATTAGGCCCTGATGGTGCACTAAAGGACACAAGGTTTATACTAGTTCGGGCTGAATGTCCCTATGTCCAGTCTGCTGCTGCTCGTGTTATTAGTACCGAAAAAGGTTCGTAGTAGGGGGTACAAACGATCGAGAGAGGGACAGGTCCCAAGTCTCTGATGGAATGGTCGAAAGGGCGCCAAGAGCTCGGTCGCTGCTTGGTTGTATGAGTGATGTGTTGTGTGTCGAATCGATCTCTCAAAAAGTCGGTCCCTTTAGTGGGGTGCCCTGCCTTCCCTTTTATAGACCAAGGGGGAGCAAGGGTTACAAATGAGAGAAAAAGGAAAAAACCAAAGGTAGAGAAGGTCTTTCGGGGGAGCCGGGTCTTCCTTTTCTCGTTTGCCTGCCCTGCTAACATGGCAAACCATGTCAGAGATGGCATGTTCGCTGATTCTTATAGGGCCGTGCCCTGACTTCTGTTAGCAAGTGGGTGCGTCCCATCCTTCGCCGACGAATGGTGCGGCGTGTCAGAGGGCCAAGCTACGACCCTTCGGGGAGTAGTCGAGGAAGTGACCCTACGTCCGTCACTGTAGGCGATGTGAATTCTGCCTTGGATCGTAGTGGTTGTGGCATGCTTGTGTTAGTATCCGCGTCCGAGGACTGATGACGGCGCCCACAACACTATGGGACAAAAGTTGGCGCCTACAACACTGTTCGAGCACTGTTAGGTCGAAAACGGCTTAAAGCGCCCGTCCCATCGTATCCTGGCGGTGCCTTCCCACAGGGTACTGGGCATGGTCCTCGATACTGCGGTTGACTCGAATGTCCTGTCGTACCCTGTGCTCGTCTTTATGAAGGATCAGGGTGCAGTTGTCGGGCGAGGCGGAGCTAGCCCTCAGACGTTGGGCGAGGCGGAGCCCACCCTAGGGCGTCGGCCGAGGCGGAGTCTAGCCCATAGCCGTCGGGCAAGGCGGAGCCCGCCATTAGCCATTGGGCGAGGCGGAGCCTAGCCCTCGGGGGTCGGGGGAGGTGGAGTCTAGCCCTCGGGGGTTGGACGAGGCGGAGTCTAGCCCTCGGGGGTCGGGCGAGGCGGAGTCTAGACCTTAGCCGTCGATCGAGGAGGAGCCCGCCCTCGGACGTCGGGCGAGGCGGAGTCTAGCCCTTGGTGGTCGGGCGAGGCGGAACCAATCTTCCGTCATTCGGGCAAGAAGCGCAGTAGCGTTCTTGTCTGACCAGAAGTGTCAACGTTCGATGGTTATTAGTTCCACCTCATTGGGTACCCCGGTATTAGGTCCCCAATAGGTTCATTACAGAGGAGTTACTTTTATGGAGTCCGGCTGGGGCTAGAGGAATTTCCCATTTTATGGAGTCTGGCTGGGGCTAGAGGAATTTTCCATCTCCTTGCTCTAGTCCCAAGTGCAAACTAGGGCTCTTTCTTGGTCGAGGCCAAATTTTTTGCTGTAGTAGGCGAGTAGTGTTTATTTGAGTGAGCTGTGGTGTGTTGTTGTTGTTTGGGTTTTGGGACTTTATACCCCTTTTCTTCTTAATATATAGTGATACACAGCTCTACTACATGTTTGAGAAAAAAAAGAGATAATCTGATACCTGCAAAGTATTTTTTTCTTTCTTTTTTTTTTCTTTGCAAAATAGCGGCAGAAGTCGTACCTAAAGTCCTCTTTGGCTTAGTTTTTAGGGGCCTCGTCTTCACCTAATGGTGCACTGTTCATGTCACTACAATACTTTGCAGAAGTGAAAGACAGCAAACATGATCTCTTTTTCTCACTTCTCCTCCCTAATAACTAGAAACTGATGAAGTCACTATTTTTTGTTTCACTTGCTACTGTACCAATAAACTAAAGCCAATCGAAGTTCCACCAGAGAGGGTCTAAGAAAGGAAGAGGAGGTTACACAAGACTTGGGATTGTGGAGGGAATACAGTCTCTCAATGAGAAATGAAAAAGAAGTGGGGAAGCGTTGTCATGTTCCTTGCCATTTTGCACCTTCTCCACTGCACGCTGCGCTCTACACTCAGCCGATGGGACTCGGTGTGGTGGCTTCTCCCACATCCCTACCCGCTAGACGAGCATGAGGTCCAAGAGGTCTTAGACGCTAGCGGACATCTATATGATGGTGGAGAGTTACTCCTACGATGGGTGCTATCTTCACTAGATGAATGTAGCCGCTTGAAGACGTATGAGGTGGAGAGTTGCTTCTACGCAAGATCAAGACAAGTCGAAAGCAAAGATAATGAAGAAGTCCTAAAGCTTAGTTTTTGTAGCTTTTTTTAGTTCTTAAGCTCTCTTGTTGTTTTTGCTCCTCTATTTTGAGGCTTTGAGCCTTAGAACTCAGGTAACTTTTGACCGTGTATATCTCAAGAGGATATGAAGGCTGGATTTTATATCCTTTATCTAAAAAATAGTGTACTATGAGTCTGTTTCGATGTACTAAGGCTAACAAGTAATCCTATTAGCTTCTATCTGTGGACTAATGTATTAACTAGTTCATAATTAGTGGACTAATTAACAAAAGCAACAATTAGTGTGCTTGTTTGGATACTTAGGGATTAAATATTAAGTAGTTGTTAGTCCTATAGATCCAAACAGGGCTCATGCTATGATCAGATAGGATAATGAATTTTTCATAAAATTTAGTAATTTACATTGCGCGCGATTGTAACCAGAGCATGCGTGAACATATTCTCTATGTCAATCTAGTTCTCCAAACAACTGCCAAATGAGGTCAAAATAATCAGGGGATCAAACCCCTGGCATGGACGTGGGTTGGGTGGTCGGGGTGGATTCACCCGTCAAAATAAAATTAGCTCAAGCTAGGAACCGCAGGCCTGAGCAGTAAGCTGCGCGCTTGCACAATATGTTTCTTCTGGTAATGTAATTTGTGTTTCGGTGATACTCGGTTCTGAGTCTCTTTATTTGCAGATAGAAAGTGAACTATCTGGTCAAAGGGGCATATAACGATGCAAAAAGAATTCCAGGTTCGGAACACAGCTATTTCCTGAAGATGAGAAGACACGCTCTAAACTGATGATTGGTTTCCATATTTGTTTGTGGGTCATATGTTAGAGCACTCCATCAGTATTACCTAAAACAGACTACCTTAAACTGCTGGAGTTGCTCTTAGAATATATACATGCTCGGTAATTGGTAGTTTGGTACCAATCTAGAAATTGAGGTACCCGGCGTTTTCAGATTTGATTTGAAGAACATGGCTCGTTGACTGAATAAAGGCAGAATCAAAATTGGCTGGGCAAATGAGTTTGGTTACGAAAATGTGGACGAGGGCCAGAGCAAATGGGCTGACCAAAGAGAAACTACCTGATTGAAAATCTTTTCTTTTATAAGATGGTATAAAAAGGGCTTTGCCCGTACGCCGTAGGTGAGAAAAGAAGATAAAACCCTACAGTAAAAAGTTCTCCAAACTGCCCCAGTTGCCAACAACTACTTACCTGCAAGATCACGAATGTGGAGATCAATTATTGTGTTGTCAATTCTGAAACCACGCATTCCCTGACAAGGCATTGCCAAAAGCCCAAAACTGCCAAATCTACAAACAGGCATCATGCACATGCTTATGCCCTGCAATGCAAAGAAGAGCAAATGGTTGGCAGCATCGTTCAATGATCCCTGACATCGGCCAACTCTAATTCAGGGCACTAGTTAACGTTGCTGCCCCAAATAGCACCTGTTTGGCGCCAAACACTCGTATAGATCAGTGCCGGAACCACACCATTTTCTGCAGACATATGTTGGTTGGTTGCAGCGATGGTAAGTACTGTACTGTACTACTCGTAGTTATGACGGCATGGTTTACTGTCGCTTTCACGCATGCACTGGCAATCAGAGCTGCAGAGGAACGTCCGTCCCTCATCAGCCATGGCTTCCGACCGAGTTCATGGTACTATGCAACTGCTTGGAGCCTTGTGCGTGGCTCTATCTCGCCGATGGAAACCAGTGGTAGGAACGGTGGTTACAGACTTACAGGAGCGAGTGCTGCCTGTGCGGAATCGACGGAAGGTTTTGTTTTCTTTGGGGTGGTGTAACTGACCCTCTTGTTGGAATGTTTGGGCCTGTTTGCAGGGAGAGGCTGTGGGGCAAGTGTTGAGGTGAAGCTTGCGACCAACCCGCTGACACCTTTGTTTGTATTGTTTCAGACTTTCTGTTGCTTGCTTGCGTGTATGCTCCGGCAAACAAGCATGAAAAGCCCTCACCATGTTTGCTGCTAACCGGTAAGAAAGACATACCGGAAAAAAAGACAAATTTGAGCAAGTTTTCAGCGACCTAGGAAATTAGCTGATCTTGCTCGTTTGAAATTAAAAATCATTTTGATTTTTCTGGATAGATTTTACTATACACCAAGATATATGCTATATCTAGGTGTATAGAAAATGCTATGTAACTAAAAGGGTCATAATGATTTATAATTGAAAACGGAGATAGTACTTTTTCTTTGAGCGAATAGAGATAGTACTTTTGGTTAATATAAACC
The DNA here is from genome assembly GCF_019320115.1 of Miscanthus floridulus. Taxonomy (NCBI): domain Eukaryota; kingdom Viridiplantae; phylum Streptophyta; class Magnoliopsida; order Poales; family Poaceae; genus Miscanthus; species Miscanthus floridulus. Next base: position 74,077,485 of record NC_089588.1, read on the forward strand.
ATCAGGTTACCGGTCAATTCTGGTAGCATAAATTTTCATTTGAAGGCGTTAGACCCTAAAAAGCCAACAGTATAAATACTAGTTTTTTGTAATTGATAAATCCATTCCTTCCATTATGCTACAACTACAGGGTCTCGAAACAAAAATGAAAAATGTGACTTGCACAAACTTTTGTCTCTGTTATACAAGATGGCAGTAAAGACCCGTGCCTTTTCCTAATTTATCACTACCATCTGAACCAAAAACCTGCTAATAAATGTAAAAGTAAACACTGTATTCTATAATAGTAGCTAGTTTCTTAAGGGCAAAATATAACTTTTTAACATCTCACAACAATCTGGTTTTGAATCCTAAACTACGAAATAGGGCACCAGACGCCCTTAAAGTGTCAAAACTGGACAAATTTGGTCATCTGCGTGGTTTCAAAGATGATTTTCTATTTTCTAAAAATAATATTTTTTTGTCTAATCTCTAAAATTCATAAATAAGATTTTAAATTTTGAAAATGAAACTATTGCTATTTTTCTAAAAATATTATCTATCTGTTGTTGCTCTATTTGGAGCTATTTTGATCTTATTTTGTTTATACAAATAATAAACACGGCTATTATTTTGTTTAAATATATAATGAGCACGGCTAGGAACGATAAAAGCAATAGGAACATAAATAAATAAGTTTTAGATAACTCTAAATCGATCATAAATTAACAGATAATAACATCTTAGATAACATGTAATAATTTCGTATTTTCTAATTTAACATAATTTAGTTATGAATGTTTAGAGATTAAACCAGATTTGTATCATTCTTTTATACAGAATAGAAAACCACCTTCAAAACCAGCAAGGGTACCAAATTTGTATACTCTTGATACTTGGACGACGTTTGATATCCGGTTTCGTTGATCAAGGTTAAAAATTGGACTGCCGCCCAAGTTGGAGGGTTGAATATACAAATAGACTATATTCTTTCTTATATATAAGAACCATACACACTGGGCTACACTTAGGTTTGCGTTCTACAACGTCTGAACACAAAGAGAAAAAGTAAGTTTTACGAAGAGATAAAGGTGTCTTGGTCTCATTGTCTCAAGCATGCGGCGTCTCTGCACTTGTATGTAGAGATCTGAACTGAGGAGGCGGTCGAGCAGCTTGTTTGACGGTTGAAGTTCCGGGCCGACAAGCAGGCCGGCCCCACGCACGCTTGCGTGTTTGTGTGTCTTTGCGGCCTGTGAGTGATGAGAAGGGAAGCTAGGATAGATGGTGGTTGGATCAAGTGGATGGATTGTCCTGAGCAAACAAGACTGGTTTTGTCCAACCTTGTTCAACCAGATGATCTAATATTCCCATATATTGCATATAAGTTTGGTCTGACTTGGTCACAGATGATCTAATATTCCCATATATTGCATATAAGTTTGGTCTGACTAGGTCACTCTTGAGTCACAATTCAGTTACTACTGCTACTGCCTGCATGGCTGCATACCATACGGTAAGAATTATATATCTTAGGTCCTGTTTGGCTTATCCCATATTCGGTTTGTTCGGCTTTTTTGTCCAGCCGAAACAGTGTTTTTCTCTCACAACAATTCAGCCGGAACAGTGTTTTCAGTCAATTTCAGCCAAGTTTCAGACCAGCGAACGGGGCCTTACTTGTGAGGCAGAATCACGCTCGATATTCAAGTCCTACTGGTGAGGTACGGTAGAATTGTCATGATCGAGAGATAAAAAAGAAGTTATTTGTTTCTGTAGAAATATTGACTCTTAACAAAGACTTATGGTCTAACAACGGCTAACTACTTCCACTAGTAGAAGTAAAAAAAAAATAGACTGAATGAGATTTTGTCAAAGCTGATCGAATCTAAGCAAGCAATTCCGATCCATCGATCTCCCGTGTTGTCCATGTCTACTACACCAAAGATGCAACTGCTAACGACCACCACCACCACAGGTAAGCGCCAGTGTGAATGAACCGAATTAAACTATAGTATTTTATATCACAAATTATTGTTCTGTCTAGCTGGTGATGTTGATCCAAACCATTAGCATGTAAACATACATGACTTATGTTAAATGTATAGAGTATATCTCGATCAATTATAGTAGATGTGTTCATTGATAATACTACTGCATAAATAAACTGGTAGTAGGAACTTAAATGAGTAGCGTTATTTTTAGGATTTTCAGACAATAAAATTACACAAAGTTATCTCATCCCAATCTGATTGGTCACAACTGATGAAGCCACAGAATTTACCGACCATTGGTTAATATTACGAAGTTCAAATCCAATTGTTGTTTAATTATCTCCTTTTTTGGAGTCACTGCTTGACCACACGTGCAGAACTAAAAAAAAGTGGTTTCAGAGGTGCATGTGCTGCGCTGCAGCTGACCTATTCTAGTCAACCATGCATATATACATAAAACACAAGAGATCAAATTTTGCAGTGTCTTCCAACCATTGTTCGTTCAAAAAGCTGTCCATTTTCCGATTTCAGATAGCAAGCTACATGATTTGATTGATCAAATTCATTCATCAAATGGACTCGTTTCGGTGACCAAAAAGAGCAAGCAGACAACCAGGGGGCTAGCAATAGCAAGCCAACTTTACATGACAACACATTCACACCGATGAAAAACTCTAGCTAATTCACCAGGCATGGATGCTTGAATGCAATGAACCATCACATAGATAACAAGCAAGCATGTTTTCCACACATTTCTTATCGCCTTTTTAATCCACGCATCCCTATCTCTCGTAATTATATCGTTGTGGCATTAATTAAGTAATCTATGCCTTAGCTTTTTACGGATGAATACGAAAGCATGTGTACTTTTATGAGTTCGTTTTCTTGTTATTCCCCTCTCTTACAGTGATTGGTCGTGAATCGCTCTCAGCGATGGACAATCTCTTCCACTGCTTTTGTACATGCACCCATTGGACCATCCGCGTCGTTTCTCATGCTTACATCACATCCCACGCACGCTTGCCTGTTTTTTTGGCATTTATGAGTCTAATCTCCACCTGCTGAGTCAAGGAACCGTTTAACAATCACCACTTGGAGCTAATGTGTTCAAGTATCTTTCTAAATTAACAGTATTCTTACATTATTTTAGTGGATCAATGGTCAAGTAACTTTGTTTTCTTTTGCTTTACATACATCATGGACAATATCATCGGTGTGGGAAAAAGGAACATGTTTAGCTAATAAATACATAGAGCTCCCAAATATTGCTTGTATTCTAACCAGTATATATATATATATATATATATACCTTTATTCTTATAGATATTTTATTCTTTTGTTGTAGGGCATGTTTGGATTCTCCCGTCTAAACTTTAGAGCTAAAGCTCCAAACGGATGGTCTAAAGTTAGCTCTAAATTTTAGTCCACCTCACATTAGAGCTTTAGACCTCAAAGTGAGCTGAAGTGCTCTAAAGTTTTTAGAGCTCTAAACTTTAGAGGAGGGAATCCAAATATGCCCTAAATTAAGGTTATCTCCTATCACAGATCTAAATAACTAGGACTATCTAGGTCATCAAATTTTGAGTAGACGGAAGCCTTCATGAAGAAACTAAGCTTAATGAGATCAAAGATGGACAACGAGGCTAAGAGTTTACTAATAACAATAATAGTTCATACTGATTTTTCAAAGCTCGCAATCTTTTACCAGCCAAAAACTTATGCAACACTTCATTGATCCTTGTGACCACATAGCTTTCTTTGGTCATGAGCTGGACAACACCTTTTGGCAGTTAACAAATCTTTTCTGGAAGCACAATCAATTCCAAAGCAACAAGCTAAGCTCCATCCTTGGCGCATGCCAGGTCAGACTGACGAGCTATCCGAGATTAGGTAAATTCTGGTTTATATACTGCCAGCCGTTGCAAGCGCGCTGTCATGCATGTTTTCTTGAACGGAATTACGGACCTAAAACCATATAGAAGTATTTGTTAACATGTCTTGTTAAGTTTTCAACATCGGTAAAATACTTTGAGTCCAAAATTTTGTTTTTAATTCTGCAGGTATGTTAACGAAGTTGAATTACTGCGTTGCTTGCACCTGATGCTTAGGTGCGTAGTTATCAAAGTTTTAAAGAATAAATGAAAGATTATTGCAGATAAATGATCATTGGTAATTTATAGTTCGACTAATATTAATATGTGAGAATTTTTTTTCTCTCGAAATGTTTTTTTTTGAAGAAACTTCTCTCGAAATGTTACAAAAAAAGTTCGATGACGTATGTACTTAGATATGCACAGCTAGGATGTATGCCCTGTTTGTTTAGTGCTCGTATGAATTTTCCACTGTTACTTTCTTTTCTGGTACAAACAATTCTCTATTGTGTTGGGACCTATGTACTTGTATTATGGAACAATTTTTTTTGCCATGGTTCATTACATTGAGTTAGTTAGGTTTCTAACTGGTTTTTATAGAATTGTGTTTCCTCTCTAGAACTAAAGAGAGCCAAAAGTAATCAGGACAGTTATTTTTGGCAGTACGGAGGAGTAGTTGAAGTAGCATCAACCGCACCATCTTAGACAATGAAAATAATGAAAAACAAATTGGGATATTTTGAATATGCATATATATGAGGTTGTTTATGTTCTCTTCGGGTCGAAGTTTGTTATTACATTCTTGCCGTCCTCTCACAAAATAAATTATTTTAGAAACAATGGTGTTCTTGCCCCTGGTGTGAAGACCAATTACGATTTTGTCCTTGATTTTTGAAGTTTGTGATTTTATCCCTGCTTTTACAACCCTCGAGAAAAACACAGCCCCCAAAACTTCAGAGTTAGCTAACTTACTTTTTGAGTAATAATTTTCAGGTTCAAAAGCAAAGGCAATTCTTCGACTTTGCTCTAAACAGAAAGTAAAGATTGATCGCCATGAAATAGGAGAAGAGCGCGAAGACGAAAACAGACCCAACAGTTTCATCAATTAGGTGGAGGCAAAAGAAATCAGGGCAAAGTCATTCAGTTATAGAGCATGGAGATACCACAGCCAGGAGTTGACTCTGAAGTCATAAAGACACCAAGAGCAAGACTCGAAGATGAAAAGACAACTTTGCCCCTGTAAGTTTAAAGGGGTTGTATTCATTATGAGTGGGGTAGAATAGACATTTGTATAGTCATTACGAAGGCTAGGACCTCTATAAATACCCTCTCTAACATGCACTTTATGATTATGAAATAAAAGGCAATTCTGGTTGATTCTATTCATTCGGTGTTTAGACTCGAAGTTATCTTCACCCAACATATGGCGCCCACCGTTTGTGTGGGTTCAAAGACTCCCATGACCTCAAGAACGCAATGGGTAGACCCAACAAGAAAGTGGTTACTGGTGGAAACGAAGATAATCCACCTATAACCAGCGAAGACCAAGGTCTTGAAAAAGAAGCACCACAGGACCCCATCACCTCAAATGCAAATGAAGAAGAAGAGCAAAGGCTCAAAGACTTGCAAGATCAACTACAAGCCAAACAGAAAGAACTTGATGTAACACCCCTGGTGTTACGAGCTTGCTTAGCACCGAGATTGAGGCCCAAGAGGGATGAGCCAAATAAGTTTTCGGGTTTTAAAAATTTATAACGCATATGAAAGGATAAGCGAATTCTATGTGACTCATTTTGTGGCCTCAAATAAATGTCCAAGTTAACTTACTTAGTGCGTAAAGGTGCTAATGAAAATCCTAACGAGAAAAATAGGATAAGTCGTTTTAATTGTTTGGCATGAAAAACAATTTTTATAAACAAAAATAAAATACGACTTATATATAGTACTTAAATAAAATTCGAAGTGTAAGTATAGTAGATGGAAATGCAACTTTGTTTCGGTAAATAAATATTGCTAACTGGTATTTTTGGAAACTCAAAAAATTGAGTTTGAAATTAAAATCAGCCATTATCGTTAAAACGGCAAAGTCTGGAGTTAGATATAAAGTACCATTTTTGGCGAACTATTTTGTACAAAATAACTAAGTAGTACCCTAATGTTTTGTTCCTAGGGTTTGTTATGAGGTATGAGCTATTGCATGAGATATTTGTTGGTTGAAGTTGATAAGCTTTAGGTCTTGTAAAAATGGTGGCAAAAGTGTTAGTGGCTGTTAATCAAACTCTAACCCTAGAATTTGGTTAAGTCCAAAAGTAGTGGACATTGTCATTTTAGCAATTTAAATTGCTAATGTTGATAAACATAGCTGTAATGTTTTTGCTCTATGGTTTGGACCAAACATGGTTCTAAAGCATAGGTTAGTTGTTAGCTGTTTTAGTGTTTGTTTTGGGCACTGAAAAATTGCTTTACTTTTGCTAGAAATCTTGTTGCGTGGTCGGTTCTTGCTCTGGCTTTGTCTCTGGCAAAGCCGGTTTGGCTTCCCTCTACCTCCCTCTCTAAGCCATCTAGGAACATGTTTGTTGCCTTCCTTAGTAGCCCTAAGTATCTTCTCGAGCTTGGTTGAAATGGTTGAGTAGTGTATGAGCTAGTTGAAGTTTTTAGAGCGCTTTAAAATTCGTGCACCGCATTAGTTCGGCCGTTCGGCCCTGTGGCCACGGTCACCGCGCCCTTGCCCTAGTGCCGCTGCGTTCGACCGCGTTGTGCATCGGCTGTGCCGCGCAAGGGCCGGCTACAACTATTCCACGCGCCAGCGTTGGCCGGCCCTGGCTGGCTGCTACCTGGCCGACGCCATCGCTGCTGCCGTGTCATCCCAGCGCTGTCCCTCTCTCACTACCCCAGATCTGGACATCACTGTCGGTTCAAAAACCCCCTTCACTGCCGAATTTTGAACAAACAGTGGCATACCGGCAGTGATGCAGGGTTGACATCACAGTCGGTTCTTAAAAACCGACACTGATCTACAGGAAACAATGTCGGTTTCTGGCTCCACCCGACATTATTTAGTTGAACAACACTGCCGGTTTATAGTCCCAACCGACAGTGATGGTTGCTTCAAGAGTGTCGGTTCTTGGCTCAAGCCAACAGTGTTGAGCAAGCCTACACTGTCGGTTCATGGCTCAAGCTGGCAGTGTTGAGCTAGCCAACAGTGTCGGTTGATGGATCAAGCCGGTAGTGTTGAGCAAGACAACACTGTTGGTTCATGGCTCAAGTCGGTAGTGTTTTGCAAGACAACACTATCGGTTTGTTGATAACTGGCACTGTTTTGCAAGACAACACTGTCGGTTTGTTGCTAACCGGCAGTGATGGCCCATTCGCATTTTATTGTTTTATAATTGATTTTAATTTATATTTTTTCGTGGAATCAGGTTTCGCTTTATATACGCTACGTAGACGATAGGTCCATCAATATTAAACATTACAAATGTTACGGTTACAGTTCAAATGTTCTTATCTAGATCTTGATCCCTCAAAATAAAAAGAAATGTTCTCGGACTTCACAGATTGTGCAATGCTTCTCGGACTTCTTACAATAATCTAGCGAGCCGCTCTGGGCCATACTGGTCCTTGTACCTCACGGATTGTGCAATGGAAAATACTCTATCTTTTTCCAATACCTCGGCTAAGATGAATTTTGCGAGCTCCTATTGCAGTGCGACGATCTCCATGTCTAACAGCCTTTGGTGGTTATATTTCTTACGCTGTCGTTCAAAAAAGATGATATCCGAAGAGAAACAATAAATCATTTTGTTGAATTATTAACAGACATAAATGAAATGGGGATTATACACACCAACTTATCGGCTTCTTCCGATTTCCCGCCGATGTAGCGAAGCATTGCCCACATTACATAAAATCCGCATTCATTGTTTCCCGCCGGCAGTGACAGGTACTTCCCCTCCATTTCGACAACCTTGAATGGGACCAGCGTCCCACCCATATGTCTTCTTCGGACAATGAGCAACATTAAAGGGAGAAACATTAGAAAGCGATATGTGTGATTAGAAAAATAATATGTTATTAGGATCGCTTACTAATTCAGCACTGCCACCAGTGTATCCAGATGATGAAATGGTTTTTTCTTCGAGTCCCATACCTCGATCAGATTTTTGGCAAGATTGACACAAATGAATATGAAATGGTTGCTACAATCACAGAATCCTAATTATAGAATAATCTTAACAAAAAAAGAAGCATAAAATTAAAAGCCGAGAATACATACTCGCAGTTGTAGGCTAGAAGTATGTGGGTTTTCTTCTTCATCGTGAATTTGTCGAAAACAACAATCAATCTCTATTTTAGGTCTTCCATGTCATATCCATGGAGGCCTAGACATGTCCTCTCATTAACTCGTAGGGGGTCCAAGAAGCCTATGTAATCCTATTTGCCTTTTAGAATGCAAAATTTTGCTATACACCTACATAAAATCATGGGAAGTGCTCAAAAGTTAACAATTTGTCTCGAGAGAGTAGTTAATTGTAATATCGTACGTGTAGGGTACTTACATAGTCCACAACGTCAACATTTGAACATCGAGAGAGCGTTTCTGGTATAGCTGGAACAAGCACTCCCACTCGACATTGAACTTCTCTTCTTCAGGATAATGGAAAACTTGTGGCGAATGGATAATAACCTCAAAACCAAAGTCGTCCGTCTCTATTGCTTGAGCCATGTAATATTCATGCAACTGGCGCATATATGTTGTCAAATTTTTATACTCGTCAATGGGAACCAAAAGATTGCCCCTTTCATACTTCATTACCGGTGTTCCCGTCATTTGTACATCATAATAGATGTTCGCGGCCTCTTTCATGGTTAATCCTGGGTTGTCTTCGACGTACTTCTGTATATTCCTTAAATCTTTATTGTGTATTTCTTCGTCTCTTGTTGTAGCGTATTTATTCTGTGTTTGCCTTTCGAATTCGGACTTCAACAAATACGAAGACAGTGAGGCACAGAGATTGAAGAAACTAACATAATCTTCCTTCGAGATGTGTGTTGTAAATTTTTCTTTCATCAAGGTGGTAACGCTACCACTGAACGACCTTTTTCTTTTTTGTTGGTCCACTTTGGGAGCATTAGCGACCGAATCCAAGGACCTTTTCTACGACTGCGAGGATGTCCTTGATCTTGTTTTGGGCTGAGGTGGTGGATGAGGAGGAGGATGGCGACAAGAATTCTATTTTCCCTGTGCTGATGAAGATGGAGGAGGAGGGGGAGGAGGAGTCTCTTTTCTCGGGGCTGATGAAGATGGAGTCGGACGAGGAGGAATAGAAGGAGGCCTCTGTCTTCTCGGGGGTGATGGCTCCGGATGAGGAGGGGAGTGATCTCTATTGGGAGATGGTGAGTGATCATCGCGGGTGGGCGAAGACTCGCAGTCGTCCTCATCATCAGAGGACAATTGATGGTCAAGCTTAATGAAGCGCTTGCGTCAGGCCACTTGAGAGCCCTTGTTTTGACCAAGTTTTGGCCTGTCTTCCGCTATAGGGTACTCAATGGGTATCTTGTTAAACTTCTTTTCAAGTATTCTGTCAATGGTGACGCAAGCGTACCCCTGTGGAATTGGGCGGCCATTAATTGTCCCGTCTCCTGCAGGCCAGGCCTGGCCAAGCGCCACCTTGTCCTTTGTCCATTCTTGATAGATGTACAACTTGACATTGACAGGTTTAGTGATGCCGTCCACTGAATGAGGCACATTCGCCTCTTCTTTGTCGAGCGGGGTCGATCCGCAGCTGCTGCGACCCCTAAACTGTGGGCTAAAGACCCTAGGAGTAGGGTTTTGTGGTACTCCTGACCCCTTGGACAACAAAATTTGCTCGACTCGCGCTTCAACAGTCGCCTCAATCCATGCTTCTATTATGTCTTCTATCTCTTTTAGTCGCCTCAAATACTATACCTCCTGTTCCGCTCTACCCCTCGAGCGGCTCTGATAAGTGTTAGATTCTTGGGGGAATGCTAGTTTCCAAGGAACAACACCGGTTCCTCTAGTGCAACCAGGGTGCTCCTTGGTTCTGAGTGCTTGGGTGAGCACGTCTTTCTCCCTATTAGAAGTGCAAGTCCCTTGCCTCACCTCCTCAGTTACTTGGGAGATCCTCTAGATGAGTTCGCTCATGGGTTCATTTGTGGAGCTAAAGCTCCCGTCCTCGGTGTGCCGTACATTCCTCCCCATATAGTATAATACCGATCTGGGTTCCCAATCGGCTGTCTCAACCTAAACGCCTTCCTCAGTAAGGCGATCCATATTTTGAAGTTCTGCTTCAAATTCTGGCATCTTTTTGGTGTAGGCACGAGAGCCGAGATGATGAGGATTCATCGCTTTATGCGAGTTCTCCTTATTCTTCCTGCTCAGTGCTAAGTACTCCTCGGATAACCTGTATTCCTTAAAATGCTGCCAGAAGTCCTTCTGCTTGCTAAACTATCCACCATCGAAATCTGGCTCTTTATTTTAGAGGACAAAATTCTTGTACAATGTCCCCTTGAAATTCTTGAAGCATGTCCCCATAATTTCTTTTGCTTTTTTCTTGACTAACTCCCTGTCATACTCAGTTGGGAAAGTGAAATACTCTAGGATCTTGACATCCCATATGTAATCCTTCTCACTTTTAGGAACCCTCCATGGGTCATCATCTTTCCCAATCCACTTCCTGTACCTAATCGGGATGAAGTCCCTAACAAGTAACCCAAGGATAGTCTTATATTTGGTCAAAGCTATAGGCGGTAAGAGTGGATCCCCGAATTCATCGAACTCAGTAATGTGCCAGTGTGCATTCCTACCAATAGGAATCTTTGACACGTCTCGCTTGGATCTGGCCTTCCTGCTACCCGAACCCTCTGGCTCCTCGGTCGGTGGAGGCTCCTGCTAGAGAAACCAAGTAAGCTATGACCCTCTCAATTGATTAGTGTGTGTGGCTACATAGTCACATGATACCAAAGTTACCTAACCATCTTGGTCATTTTGACCCAGATCGAGCAGGCCGGACAGGGTCCATGGCTGCTCATTCTCACTGACCTGATTGACACCATCACCGTTTGTTGGATCATGCGTCTCTCCCGTCCCAGCGATATCGGCCGCTTCTTGTTGCCGATATGTTCTTCAGCGACGGGGTAATAGGCGATGATGAGTCATGGCTGTGACACGATCGTTGTTAGTTTTGGCCACGGACAACTACTAATAGCATATGTTCATATATATATAATATGTTTAATGCCAAGTCTAATAATAAGTCCACATACAACAAAGTCAAATAATAGCATATGTTCACCTAGAACAAATTCATTGTTTGATTGACCACATATAACAAAGTCCACCTACTATTCTACGAAACTAAGCCTACATCAACTTCCAAATAAGAAAAATGATGACCATAGCCATAAATAAAAGCATGACATCTTTCCAAGACCAAGGAGCATTTCTCCTAATCTTCACATCTCCGGCGGGTGGCTTCTCTTTGATCTCTAGTGCCAGCGGATGGCCATGGTTTGCATTCATTGGCCCATAGTAGGCCGGTTGCCCATGGTTTGCAAGGTAGGCCGGATGACTATAGTAGGCCCTCAAAGCTTCAGCTTCTGTGTTGTATTTTTTGTGCAAATTACCAGGGTAGCGATTGACTTGAGCATAGCAATCTTCCTAGGTTCGATAAATCCCAAGCATGTGACCAACATGCACTACATACCATGCCATGGTTGCCTATACATTTAAGTAAATTAGGTTGTCATTCAAACATGATGTATTCTTATACAATTTAATATATTTACGTATAACACATAACCATTGCATAGATAGGAGTGTTTGGAAAACAACTATTCACGTGCCTTAGTAATAGTTATTAGATGTAGGAAAGATATAAAGAATATTTTTTATTTGTTAAAAACCAAATGATGATTTAGAGAGCCAGTTTAAGACTTTTGGATATACTCCTAGAGATGTCTCAGAGTCTTTAGTCTCACTATAAATCCCCCAACCATCGGCGCGAGGTTCTTTCACAAGTATCAGTGCAGGTAAGCATCTTTCCAAATTAGTGATACTTTGATCTAAAACTTACATGGTTGGTAGGGGCAAATATGCATCTCATACTATCCTAGGAAAGTGACATGCAAAAACTCATAATAAGATAGGATTGTTGGAAAATATTCCCAGTTTAATGCACAAGGCTACATAACTATGTATTACTTGTAATCTTGCATAAGTTAATAATTATGCATCTTTATGCTGATAGCATGGAGAATTCCATGACAAGTTTGGACATATATTAGTTCTATAGGTCTAAAGTATATATACTCCATCCTCACATCCAAAAACATTGAGCATTGGTGGCATAGTTCCAAAAACATTGAGTATCTGCCTGATGGGAGAGCAGTTGCAATTGCAAGCTACGAGGTGAGGCCAGCCATTGGTTTCACATATGTATCCGGCCAAGCTCCAATGATGCACAAGATGGTTTCATAGAGAAAACGTAAGTTTGTTTCACAGAGAAAATGCAAGTACTCAGAAAACAAACTACCATTAACGTTCAGAGAGCAATTTCTGTCAAGTATTACGAGTCCCTGCTATGTTTATCCTGGTGACCAAAAATAAAATTACACTTTTGTTCTTATCAGTATACTGATGAATAGAGCTGAGCAACATGCTACTAAGTAACAATGTACTACTTACTAGCAATGCGTCCAGAAACACAAAGAAACAGACAGCACACACTGTGTGGCAAACCTAGGTTCTAGCATTCATAGCTGCATGATCAAACTGTATGACAACACACACTGCATGATCAAACTGATTCAAGTAAGCAGCTGTGGGACATTTCATCAGACACGTAGCGGGCAGTGAGCCACACACTCACTGTGGGGGTGGGAAAGCAGCTGTCCGTGCGCTCCTGAAGGCCTCGGTGGTGGGACGGACGGCGTGGTGCTCCTGATGGCGCGGTGCTCCTGACGGCGCGGTGCTCCGGCTTGGCATGGACGGCACGGTGCTCTGGCTTGGGGCAATGGACAATGTGGGGTGGTGCTCTAGCGTGGGGCGGTGCTCCGGCGTGGGGCGGTGCTTCGGCGCGCTATGGTGCTCCGGTGGCGTGGGGGAGGGGTTGGCGCGGGGTTGAAATGAATTGGGATAATTTCAACCCGCGCCACTTTTATAGCAGTAGCTCATCACTATCGGTTCTGCTTGTGAACCGACAGTGATGGGGCACATCACTGCCGGGTCACTCCCCAAACCGGCAGTGATGTGCTGTAGCAGTTAGGTGTTAAGTAGGATAAGTTTCCGTTTTCTTTCGAACTCCTCCTACTGGTGTAACGGTTAAGACCCCTCAACTTAGCCCCCGAGACCCGTGTTCGAGTCCCAGGCAGCCCAAATTTTTTTGTTCTATTTTATAAATTATTAATTTATTTCAGGAAATAGCTCATCACTGTCGGTTTTGCTTGCAAACCGACAGTGATGGGGTACATCACTGCCGGGTCATTCCCCAAACCGATAGTGATGTTGTGTAATAGTTAGGTGTTAACTTAGGTGTTAAGTAGGATAAGTTTTCGTTTTCTTTCGAACTCCTCCTACTGGCGCAACGGTTAAGACCCCTCAACTTAGCCCCTGAGACCCGTATTCGAGTCCTAGGTGGCCCAAATTTTTTTGTTCTATTTTATAATTTTTAAGCGGCCTAAAGGTCAAAAGGAAAAAGTAAATAACCCATGGCACACATCCTATACTAGCGCAACGGTTGAGTCTCTAAACTCTGCAGCCCGAGACCCGCGCTCGAACCCGAGGACTGGCATAATTTTTTTTAAATTTTTATATATCACTGTCGGTTTTCAAAAATAAATCGACAGTGATAACCAATATCACTGTTGGTTTATTCTCATCAATGCCGGTTTTTTGAAACCGACAGTGATGTTTATATATATTAAAAATTTTCTTTTATATACTGAATAAATAGAAGCATATGTATTCTTATGTCGAAATGGCTTAAATTTTTTTTGGCAAGCTTGTACACCCAAATTAAGACCCCACACAGGATCTTAGGTTTTTCTGATCAGTTTTTTTATTTATTATATTTTTCTGTGTGCTGAATGGGACAAAAGAGGGTGAATTTCATCTTGGACCCAATAGATTTTTTCATCCACCTCCACAAAATTCTTATCCCTAGGGCACATTAGAGACTATGCAAAAGTTTGGCACCATTCCGAATCTTTTTGTGAGTAGACTCAGTTCAACCTATAATTAATCGATGTCGCCGCGCGGAAATTCAATTAAACCTCAGAAAGTAGCAAACTATCTCTAGAAAATCCCAAACTTGGTGTTTTCTTCACACGTGGCACGTGCAAGTCTAAGAAAAAGTTTGAGACAAATACGACATCGGATTGGCTATGAACCATAGAAACCTTGATAACCTATGTGTATAGTCATGGTTCGCTGAAAAGGCACGTGTAGCTCTGTGAAGCATGTATACTTTGCCTATGTTAAAATGGCTTGAATTTTTTTTGACAAGCATGTACACCCAAATTAAGACCCCACACAGGATCTGAGGTTTTTCTGATCTTTTTTTATTTATTATATTTTTCTCTGTGCCGAACGAGACAAATGAGGGTGAATTTCATCTTGGACCCAATAGATTTTTTCATCCACCTCCACAAAATTTCTTATCCCTAGGGCACATTAGAGCCTGTGTAAGAGTTTGGCACCATTTTGGATCTTTTCGTGGGTAGACCCAGTTCAACCTATAATTAAACGGTGTCGTCGCGCAGAAATTCAATTAAACCTCAGAAAGTAGCAAACCATCTCCGAAAAATCCCAAACTTGGTGTTTCCTTCACACGTGGCATGTGCAAGCCTGAGAATAATTTTGAGACTAATACGACATCAGAATGTATATTTCTAGTTGCCCAACAAATATTACACGAATTACATGCATGACAATAATTAAACACACAAAGCCGTATATATTAAAATTAGAACCCAATTAAACTACGACCTTGAAAACCCAGCTAAATAAACATTAATTACTATCAGAATCACTACCGGGATCGATCGAGCCACGCACACTAACATGCCTCTGTAGCCATATATGGTAATTGATGTCACAGATTATGTATCCACTTGTATCGATGAAGTCCAATGGCCGTATGAGTGCACTTGCTCGTGCCTCATAATACCGAAAGAATGGTTGGCCATAGATGTAACCTACTGAATGACCACTTCCCCTGTTAGTAATCCTTATGCAGTACTGGTGTTCTTCTATAGTGAGTTGGCCGAGGTTTCCATTGCAGAAGTCCCAATCATGCCCGAGTTGCTCCGTAGCTTGGTCTAGAACGGCCCACATGCCACATGTAGCATAGGTAAGGTCCTGAAGCGCAATCTGCATGCGGAGAAAAAGAAAAAAAAAATTAGAGAATGTTATTACAATAATAAAAAACAAATAACCACGACTCAGGTATAAGTGACCATTTTACCACATCCGCATGGTTGTAGCTCGCAAACCATTCGCTTGCTTACGGGATGAGGATATCACCAGCATTCAAAGAAAGTGCCTTGAAGTGTGAGAAATCAGGCACATCATAGCAAATACGTCGAAGTGCCTCTAAATAGATGCGCACGACACTTAATTGGGCGCTTATCACGTTCGGGCTCTGTATTCCCGTCCCGTGGATATGGTTCTGATGATTTGAACCCCTCACAGGGATGGAAAAATTGATTTCACACGTCCATAGCCGACCACTTGCATTAGATGTCGTGTTCTCGACGATGTCCGAGATAAAGAACCAGCTAAGTCCTATTCGTAGCCAATCTATTGGGGATATAGTCTGCGACATATATGCATGCAACAATGATATTAAACTAATTACACTTATTTGTTAGCATCAAAAAACAAAAGATGTTGGAAAATATTTCATACAATAGCTGGAACAGGGAACCATGGAATGGCCACATTAGGAGCGAATGGCTCATCGCCAGGGTGGAAACCTGGTTCTTGTGGTGGGGGAGGTCCGTTGTTCATACCACCTGATCGATAAAATGCAAAAAATATGAACATAAAATATATGCACAAAAAATTCTTCCAAGTAAAATGTGGCAACATAATTAAATATAGATCGAATGCAATGAATAAGAATATATATAAATGTAGAATGCAAAGAAACATGAATATAAATATAGATCAAATGAATATAGATAGAATATTGGAGAAGACAACATATCAATACCATTGAAAAATGCAGGAGCCATGACCAAATCACGTAGAGAGAGAGAGAGAGTGAATGTCTTAAAAAGTGATAGTGAAACGTGAGAAATGAGACTAAGAGAGTTCGTGGGTGGGTGGGATAGATGTATGTGGCCGGTAGTTTATTTTATATAGGGAGGCACGGACATCACTACCAGTTTGTTATGAGAGGAAAACATTGTATCATGGCTGATAAGGCCTGGCTGAAACCAACATGCATGGAGAGGCTAGCTCCTAGCCGAGGGCCATTTTATAGGGGCTTGCAGTCGTGGTACATTTTTATTTTTGAACTAAAGTTGTCGGGTAGGTGGGAGCAGTGTTCCAACTATTGTGGTCATGGGAGCACTGTTGGCGTGTGAGGAGCATCTACACTTCACTGTCGGTTTTAGTTTAAAAACCGACAGTGAATTGGGCCTTCTGTGTCGGTTTGAGCAACCGACTGTGATAGAAGCTATCACTGCTGGTTTTAAAACCAAAACCGGCAGTGAAGGGCCCTGCCGCCATCTTTTAGTAAAAAAATATATAATTTTTGGCCCGCCTGAGATTCGAGCGCGGGTCGCGGGGTCGAGAGTGCGCGGCCTTAACCGCTGAGTTAGGATAGGGAGTTCGGTTAGAATGGTTTTATTTTTTTCTTTTATCCCATCGTAATGCACTACTAAATAATAAATGCAAAATCAAAAAAGTTTGGCCCGCCTGGGATTCGAGCGCGGGTCTCAGAGTACAGACTGCATGGCCTTAACCGTTGAGCTAGGATAGGGAGTTCGGTTAGTTTGCTTTTCTTTATTTATTTATTAATAGAAATAATGCAGTTAGTTTATATTCTAAAATAACACAAAAATTTGTGTCTTGATTATTTAATTCTATGATAATTAATTAATGGTCTATAATTATCAAATAATAGTGTTTGTGAACATCATCTTAATATTTGATTACATAGTCAATAATTAAATTGTAGAGATGCGCACAAAATATAAATTAAATATTAAGTGCGAATTACAGATACAACGTCTGCATAATGATTACATAGTTAACAATAATCTAACTATCTTTAGGTGCATCAACAATGAGGGCCTCATTGTGATCAATTCGTACGTAAGCAGGTTCGTCACCCTCTTGAAGGATAGGTAGGGGTACGTTCGCCCCGAATGGATGCATTTCCTGATAGCCCCTGTAGTCTTCTTCGCCCGTCACTCCATCGACACCGACAATCTTCCTTTTCCCTTCTAGGACTACTTTTAGCCTTTCTTTTGTCTTGTTGTCCCTTGCATAGAAGACTTGCATAATATCTCTTGCAAGGTCGAAGGGGTCGTCTCTGTATGCGGTCTTAGTGAGATCAACGGTAGTGAACCCTTCGCTGTCAGTGTTGATTTCCTCGAGCCGGACCCACTAGCAGCAAAAAAGAGTTGCCTTCAACAGACCATAGGCTAGCTCCCAAATCTCCTCTATGAAACCATAGTATGTCGCCTGCACGTTGCTGTTTTCGTCGTGAGCATCAAAACAAACACCACAATTTTGGTATGTGCTCTTTCCATCTTGCTTTTTTGTGTAAAATATGAATCCATTGATCTCATACCCTTGGTACTTAAGATATGTACTCGAAGGCCCCTTGGCTAAGGCATCCAGTTGATTACCCAACTTTATTCCAAGCAAGCGACGTCGCAACCAGCTGACAAATTCCTCCTTATGTTTTTATCCAGCCAAGCCTATGACCTGCTCGGATACAGAGTTTGTAGCGATTGCCTGTGCTCGTCAATGTATGGCACCACACCCTCGGCTTGCTGGAGAACAGCGAACTGTGCCTGTTTAAAATAAACAGGGTCATCTACTATAACAGATTTCTCCCCGGTCGTTCCTTTGCCACGTAGTCTTCCCTCGTGACGAGATTCTAGAACTTCGACCCTTTTGATGTCCAGATAATATGTGTAGAACTCAATTGCCTCCTCCGTTGACCATCCTTCAACCATGCCCCCTTCTAGCCTGAATCTGTTCCTAACATACCTCCTAAAAACTTTCATCAATATTTCGAAAGGGAACATCTGATGCAGGTACATTGGGCCAAGGGCTCTAATTTGGTCAACAAGATGAATGAGCAGATGCAATGAGATATCAAAGTAAGTCGACGGGAAATGCATCTCAAGCCTAACGAGAGTTTCGGCTATGTCCCACTGCAGCTGCTCTAGCATGGACACATCAATGACCTTTTTTGAGATCACGTTGAAGAACGAGCAAAGCTTTATGATTGGGGTGCGGACCTTTGGGGGGAGGATACCACGCATGGCAATAGGGAGCAACTGAGTCATAATGACATGACAGTCATGGGCCTTCATAGGGCCATAGTTGAACTTGAGTTCTCTCATGTTCACTAGCCTCTTCGTGTTCGCACAGTAGCCCGTCGGGACTTTGAGTTCATTGAAGAAAGAAATAAGCGCACACTTTTCTTCCTTCTTCAATGTCCATGACGCAACCGAAAGTTTGAACTAGCCATTCTCTAGCTCCACAGGATGCAGCTCCTTCCCGATTCCCAAGTGTTGCATGTCCAGGCGTGTGGCTAGTGAATCCTTCGATGTCCCCCCAGTGTCCATCAAGGTGTTAAGAGTGTTAGCGCACACATTTTTAGTGATGTGCATGGGATCATGACAGTGATCTCAGGGGGAGGCGGCGAGGCCACACTAGCAGAATCACTTGTCATGGTAGTCAAAGGACCAACCCAACAATGGTATTCTTCGCTGCGTCCAAAATCTATCTAATCCTAGGAACAACTCAAAGCAAATTTCCTCATTGATTTTCAAGGTTTCCAACCCACTGGACTCACAAGTGTAGATTTATTTAGCTGCAAACAACAACTCAAAGAACCCTTAAGCCAATACTTTAGAAGATTTATTCAAATCAAAGCTCAAGTACCTAATGTCCCTGATAATGTAGTGATCATAGCAGCTATCAAGGGGCTTCACATGGGACAGTGTGCTTCACACTTTGCTCGAGAACCACCAAACATAGTTTTAGAACTGTACAAAGTCATGCAAAAATTCTGCAAGTCAGATGATGATCACAGGAAAAGAGTAGAAGAAGAGAGCAATTTCAGAGCACAAATCAAACCCAACAACAATTTCAATCAGCCAAGAACAAACAACTTCGAGCTAAGATCAACTCCCTCTATCATTAACCAAATTAACTATGAGAATGCAACAATAGCTAAGAAGTCCAAGAAGAAAGTAGAACAATTCTACAACCATAGGTTATCAATCATGTCATCCAAGATCGACCAAATACTCATAAAACATATTACCCTTCATTACAACCATTCTCAAGCAATGCTTCTTGGGCAATAGTTTACGAACCAATTGCAATGTACCATCCAATGCAAAACCAATGGAGACAAGGTCATCCTCAGCAATCCAATGTTAAATCAACTCAGCCAAAGGCTTTGGCTGCAAATAACAATCATCAAAACAACCAATCCAAGCAAGAAAATAATTCTCTAGTGGAGTCAGTAGTCAATGCCAACACAATCATACCAAGCAGAGGCAGAATATTGACAATAACAGGAGGATATCCAGAGAATTGGTAAAAGAGTTATGAGTGACCTAGGCCTTTTTATTCATGCACTTTTAGACTCTTAAAATTTTGGGTTTGCCAAAGTTTACTCAAATTTGAAATATGTGCAAATTTTATTCTCATGTTTGGTATCTATGAAAATGCTCTAAATGTCAAAGTAGGGGCAAAATTCTAGAGTACTAATAAAACTCGGGCCTGCGTATTGACATCCACACATAGATTTAACTGTTATCTTTTCACATGTCTAATATTACTGGATTGGGTCCACTCACTACTATGAAATGAAGTTTTAGGCAAAAACAATTTCAAAGGCGCCGCCACAAGGCCACGTCGGTATATGGTCACCCTTGCTCGATAGTTTGTGGTGGCACTACAGGCATACGATTAGTGTGAAGCAAGTTAAGAGTGCTTGACTGATTAAATCATCTCGCCGCTACTTGTACTTATCCTGCAAGCTAAGTGGAATGTTGTGCTTGCTAGGTTGAGCAAGAAAGCCCTAATGCTGCCAAGTAAGTCGGCAAACCATGCATCCATCTCCTATATCATTGGTGATAGCTCCATGCTGACAAATATCTTGCAATTATTCTCGAGCGTTACCTTTCTTGCTATTAATGGTGGTCATGATTGTCCCTTTGTGCGTCCAGGGCCTTAGCGCCATCATAATGTGCGGCTGACGCTAATTGCTCTACAATGTGCTAGGCTAGTTGACCACTAAGGATCATGTGCTGATGATCATATCTTTTAGTTTGGGTGATTGGGATGACAACACAAGACTAGGACTAACATGTGTGCTGAAGATGTGTTACACATGTTATAACTTAGAGTGATCTAGTGTAACAAGTGAAGATGTGCCAATGATCATAACTTTTAGTTTTGGTGATCCAGTGTAGACTCTATAGTACATCCATGTGAGGTTTAGGGATTGAAAGCTTTGAGTGATTGAGCTACTGCGTCCTTGTGTCTTAGAGATCCAAAGTGCTTGAGGTCTTCATTACCTTCTGGTCAAGGAGTGGCTGCCTTCAAGGTGATGACCCTCCATTCTTCATGTGGAGTGGCATCATATCGGTGTGCAGGGGATGAGGAGACCCCCTCCTTGAGAAGCTCCAGAGTGGATACGACAACTAGTAGAGTAGAATAGCCGAGTGGTAGTGGTTAGACTATGTGACTCACACACTACCATATGGTGGTAGAGGCCTTGTGTGGAGAATCCCACACCATGATTGAGAGAGACTTGGTTACCGGGAGCGTACCTCGGTGGAGCTCCAATATGGACTAGGGTACCCGAAGCACTGGAGTGATCCAATAGCCGAGAAGGGGCATAGAAGTGTCTACTACTACACCACACTACACTTGGTTCTACACATTTACAGAGCTTACTTCTGTCCAGTGTCTGGCCCAATTCATAACTAGAAAGCTTCTCTAGTCCCTCACTAACCGGGGCTAAAAGTCCTGAAATCCCAAAATACTAAAATAAGAATAAGGCTTGCTATTATTAGAAATGTCCGAAAAATATTTTATTCGTGAAGCAGAAACATAAATGTACTCCCATTAATGTGGAATAGGTGGAACTGAATTAATCAATCCAAGTTGACATTGTTAATTTATACATAACTTCTCTCTTTTCCTCGGTGAAGAATCTGTTTTGCTCAAACCAAAGGCAAGGACAGCTTACTTTATCCTTTATTTATTTTGTGATATGTCTTTCTTGAGGATTCATCCAATGAAATCCCAATTTCCCTTCTTTTAGATTTCCCTTCTATTTAGATATGATATAGACTTAATTCTTATACAAGAAAACTCTTTCGCTTCACTTTGTCTCACTTTCTCTAGAATCTCTGGTTGCTCTACCATTTATTTAATAATAGTCAGAGACTATTAAATAAAAAGTAAAACACTTACGACTAATTAGATTAGAACCTAATTAAAATAGGATGGTTAACATATACATCCTAATGAGGAGTAATACTAAAAAAGAACTCTATTTCAGAATTAGGAAACATAATATCCTATTTTATTATTTACTATTTCTTTTTTTTTTGAAATTTTCTATTTTATTTAAAGTGGACCGCTTTATTTAAAGTGAAAAACAAATTCACACACCAATGGAAGTTCCATGATCCATATTGATTCTTCTCACCAGATCTGAAGCGATGTATCAAATTATAACAAATGGATAGAACCAAATTGTTGAACTACATATATTGAGAGATGCATAGATCAAGGTACCACTACTAGAGAACAGACTTTAGAACGATGTCCTAATTTAGCATTAACCTCGGCATTTTTTGTCCCCGGGACTAAAGGACCTTTAGTCCCGGTTGGTAATACACACTGGAACTAAAGGTTCCTTTACTCACGATTGGAGCCACCAACCGGGACTAAAAAGTCCTCCAACCTTTAGTCCCGGTTGGTAATACCAAACGGGACTAAAGGTACACCCTTTAGTCCTGGTTGGTAACACCAACCTGGACTAAAGGACCCTTTAGTCCCGGTTGGTAACAAGGTCTCCCGATGGGTTAGTTCAAAAGGAAAGCATTCCATCCATTGTTAGATGTGTTGTGTAGGTGGGGTGGTAAGCTCCGCGCGAGGCAGTGCATGAGGTCTTGGGTTCGAATCTCACGGGGCGCAGCGGTGGGAGACATTATTTTTTTTAAGCTGGGAGGATCTTTAGTCCTGGTTGTAGCAAACCAGGACTAAAGGTCCCCACCTTTAGTCTCGGATTCATAGTCCCGGTTGGGAAACCGGGACAAAAGCCCTTTCCCAACCGGGACAAAAGCCACGTTGTGTAGTAGTGTACGTACCTGTGGAGCCCATCATTGGCAACCACAAGCACAGTAGCCCATGGTGCCTGATGCTGCAATAGTGCACGCCATCGGCAACTGCCTGGTTGCTGCCCTTGGAGCCTGACACCAGCTCCCCCATGTTCATGGAATCCCATGGGGATAGACAAATGAATAGAAGGAAGCAGGACAATATGAATGAGAGAGAGAGAGAGAGAGAGAGAGAGAGAGAGAGAGATTGATGAATAAGGATAAAAGAGTTCTCGACAGGAAATGATAAAATTTCTAGTGTTGGCTAGGTTAGGGACATGTTAATGTCTATGGCTCGTCTCATGGGTATCACCTCCTAGTTTGTAATACGAACCGGGATTAAAAACTGAATATCACTCCCCATTTAATTTATGATATCAATCATGTTACAAGCTGGTGATATATACCTGAGTATCACTCTGATCCTGCTCATAATACAAACCAAGATGGATACATATCATCTCTACCTGTCCTCCTATTATAGTAACCTGTAGCGATACGGCATGAGTGAAGTCCATTTCTCTAGTTGTGGTCATTTTCTTTGTGTTACGATCATGAAGATCCTTGTTAAAATGTGGATTTGCATGATTGAGCTGCAAGTTTGACATTTCTTATAAAAAAATACATACAGAAATTAATTTGGTTCCTAGTTCCAAGATCGTTTTTCCTCATATATAGTTACAAGTTATGTCAATCCTAGTACATGCTGTGGACTAGCACATCTCTCTGCAGGCAGCAGGCTCACTATAAAGTATCAAGTCACCACGGTGCATGTGTTACTTCATATCTACCATACACACGAATTGTGAGCAACATGGATTCTTGAATGCATTCCCCTTCTGTGTAGCATCCCATGCTCCAAGACTTCTAATCTGGGGCATCTGATCAGGATGCAGCCAACCACCTTTCGTGAATGCTAGCTCAGTAGCCATTACTATTCTTGCTATTTTTGTGTATGGTTGTAATGGCAGAGCTAGCTAGAACGGTTTGCCTCATGGGATGGACCGAGATGTTGACCATAACAAATATTTCTCCTACTAATTTCTTTGCCATGTAACTTTTCTTGAAAAAAATGCACATCATGTTTCAAATGTCGTTCAACTTAAATAGGGATATAATGAAATATATTCATTCATTTATTTAAATAGATATCTTAATAGGAAAAAATAATATGGATGGAACCATATAAATAAAAGTAAGGAATAAAGTGTGTAATCAACCAATACTCACATTCACATATATACAACTTAATGCCCTAGAATTACAGTTAATAAGTATAATTCTAGGACATTAAATTGTATACGTGAGTATTATTTGATGATTACTTCCTTACTATACGGGTTGTGTACAATGATTTGGCAACAATGTGTGTCCTACTACCAAAAATACTTATGAGTATAAAAATACTCATGCCATTGTATTATATCATCAAAATAATTGCTATGTATTTTCTATCGGAAATAAATATCTATACATATTTGTATTGTACCGTACCATTAATCGTCTGTTGCACGTAATCATAGGTAGCCCATTTAGTTTTCTTATGAGTCATGCATGATCCTTCCCCTAATAATGTATATAACAGCGTAAACAGCTGATGTAATCATAGCCCATGCATTTAGTTTTCTGATAACTGTGGAAAGCAGATCTACAGTTCAATGAAACACTGACGGCATCTTTTATTGAAGAGAATATTGTTAGGGAAGTTAGACAAGAAGTACATTATAGAAGCTGGTAATCGGGGACAGGTTTGTGTTTGATGAGAGTTGTGAGAAGAGTGGTCTTTGGCAAATAGCCAAACAGCAGACAAGTTGGTGAGAGAGAGCGATGACATGTTGACACGTTATTACATAAGCATCTCACAGCCCTCTTGTCGTGTAAAACTAAACTAACGGGACCTTTCATCCAAGCCCTAGTAGAGGCTATATCGACCAATGTGTGTACATATATATGTGTGTGCAAACACCCTGCTGGTGCTGGCCTGGCCTTCTCACACACACACACACACGCTCTCTCATCTCTATCTATCCCGTATCTCTAAAGACACCCCCAGCTTTTATTTGACTAGTCTGTAGATAATAGCCACATAGCTAGCCCAATCATACACAACTGCTCATCTCGCTCATCAAAGTTACTATCCAAGTTCGTCGGCCAGGCATCGCCTTTCTTGTTCCTCCTGTGGCAGAGAGATGGCATCCTCATCGACAACGAATACACCAGATGGCGCCAAGTCGTCATCTTGCCCGAGAGGCCACTGGCGGCCTGGGGAGGACGAGAAGCTGAAGCAGCTCGTCGAGAAGTATGGGCCGCAGAACTGGAACTCCATTGCCGAAAAGCTGGAGGGGAGATCAGGTTGGTTTCTTTGATCGTCTGTGTTTCCTGTGCTTGTTCTCCTACCTTGCTTTCTTTCTGAAGGAAATTAAAAAAGTTGCTCCGATACACCATATGCATGTAGTTTTACTTCGTGCATGTGTGTTGATTTTGTGCCCGAGATCATGCATGTGCATCCTTGGATTTTATTAAGGTTTTCTTATTTTTTTCATACTTTTTAGAGGGGATGATGTTTGACTTGTTTATATGTGTTATTTTGTGGGGGCAAAGATTTGATATCATGCGTGTGTGTTAGTTTGTGGGGAAATAATCTTGTTCAAGCACATCAAGAAAGCTAGCTAAATTAGTTCTTATTCAAGCAGATGACTTGTTCATAATCTTGTATGAACTAGCTATATTAGTTTTTTTTAATTAATTTGAGGAGATAACCTAAAGATAAAAGAATAATAAAGTTGTGGCGATGAGTAGTTCTGAGTTCTTCGGTTTCATATAGTCTAACTAGAGGCAATATAACATATATTTGATTAGTCATCAAGATGAATTAAGAGTAACGTGGATGGTAGAAATTCAATATTATTCGATTACAGATGATCTCTAGAAGTAACTAACAATCACACATGTTCTATAGTTTTGCTCAATTTTGACCAGTACCAAGCATCTTTATACTTCCCCACATCTAACTCAAAATTAGCCTCCAATTTCATTTTTTTCCGAGATGGAACTTATATATATATAGACGAGAAGAAGGAAAAGATAGAGCATGTTGCTGTGAAACTCTATCTAATATAAAAATATAAATTCAACATGCAAGCACCGTTGGCGCTCATCTGACCCATGCACAACAAGTGCCTGCAGTGTCAAGAGTGGATCACCTACTGGAAAACTCTCATGCCATGTTTGCAATTAAATCTGCGAGGAAACATCTTTCTATGCCCTCTCTTTTAATCCTGTCCGTCTTTATTAACAAAACTAGACTAGAGATGGTTAATTTCAGATAATTTCCTGACATGCTGATTAAATTAGTTATTTTTTATCATACTAATTCGTGTGGAAATATTAATATATATTGTCAAGGCAAGAGCTGCCGGCTCCGGTGGTTCAACCAGCTGGACACTCGGATCAACAAGCGGCCCTTCACACAGGAGGAGGAAGAGCGGCTGCTCAACGCCCACCGCGCCCACGGCAACAAGTGGGCGCTCATCGCCCGCCACTTCCCGGGCCGCACGGACAACGCCGTCAAGAACCACTGGCACGTCGTCATGGCGCGTCGCAGCCGCGAGCGCTCCAGGCTCCTCGCCAGGGCCACGAGCTCCGCCGCCTCCTCGCCGTCCACTGGTGGGTACCTCTTTGGCGCCGGCACGCCAGCGACGAGCGCGCTCTGCTTCGGCTTCTCCAAGCTAGGTGGCGGTGGCATCGGCGGCCTGTTCAGCTCGCCTGCGGCTGCACCTCGTACTTCACTGTTCAAGAGCTTTGGCACAGCCACTGGCGGTAGTAAGGGCTTCCTGGGGGCGAGTTTCGAGGCGTCAGGACGGTACAGCAGCTACAGCGGCAAGCAGCCGACGGCATCTCTTTCCATCACCTTCTCCTCTCCAAGAGAAGCGCTAGGCATGGAAATCGGCCACCATGGTCGCCATGAACATCACCAAAAGGATTATCACGCCAGCAATATCGCCTCCGATGAGCCACTGAAGAAGAAGGACGTGCCCTTCATTGATTTCCTCGGCGTCGGTGTGTCCTCGTAATTAATAATATTGCATTCTTGAAATACCAGCCAATCGATGTTGATCAATCAAGTGTATTGATCAGTGCTTGTTTGGTTATTATTAGGTCAAACTGCATGCAGTAGTAGTTGATAAGTATGCAGGGTTAGAGTTCATCATTGATGGTCACAGCGTTCTGATGATCATGTGCTAGCTGATTCATCAATCAAATAAGGCTCCAGATACATCACGCATGGTTATTTTCTTAAAAGTTATTTACTAATAGTCTACTGAATTCCATCTTGTGCTGTCTTTCTTGTGATGATGAGCTAGCTGGTCATCAGATCCATGATACTACAGAACTAAAGATGCATGGTACTGTCTATTCCTTCCGGTTTAATGTTCTTGCCAATAAATGCAAAATATAGATTATAATTCAGATGTTTAAACAGCGGCTTATTAAAAAAATATATTGTTTGCCCCAGCAATGATTAATCTAGTTTTCTTGTTTTGTGTTTGATTGAACAAGTTCTACTTTGAGGCTTATATATAGCTTTCACAAAATGTCTATTGCTGAGAAAGAACAAACAATTCAGTCGGTTAGTCATGCTCCAGGACATGATTGTACGTTATCTTCAGAAGAACATGTACAAACCAAAACAAAGCAGCCACAGAATTGTCCTTTATTACTTACAAATATATACCATCTTATTACTTACTTTGAGTGCATTTCAAATAATGATACACCATCAAAGTTGTGTTACATTTTTCTCTTATGGGATGACAGGCGTACAAACTCTAACCTCAGCTCCGGCTCAAATAGTTATGCACTGTACCTACCTTCTGTTTGTTCTAGCTACCGATTCGAGTAAAAGTACAACTGACCAAACATCTATACAGCTGAGCGCTACAAATCTGGAGGATTGTAATTGCTGCTCTCTTCAATTCTTTGGCACTTATATTTAGGTTGTTGCAACTCCTTGCCACTTTTAACACATATAGTAGCTACTTGTCTTAGGTTCCTGCAAGCAAAGAGAAAGCTAGATTGGGCAACAAAACTGGCTGTTTTATAAGTAACTAGACAGAGTGTTTAAGATGTCGGTTATAACATTGGTCATCGATCACGATATAAGTGTATAACTGAATTTACAACCAAGATGATTTTGGTCTAGGGTAGCGCTAAGGGAAGCCACAACCAAGATGATTTTGGTCTACACGGCATCGGCCAGGGCTCGCAGCGTAGCAGATAGACTGTACGTGTGCTTTGCCATCCTGTTCAGCTCTTCCAAGCTAGAGACAAGATGATGCCACTCCTCAACATCGTCGAACAAGCTCTCGCCTTCAGTGTCGAAAGCTTGCAGCGATGGACCTCCCATTGCTCGTTCGGTCTGAAACCCGAGAGGGACTTGGCGGACATCATCCACCTTCGGAGGAGAGTCAACTCGCAACAACACCCTCTCGAGGTCGTCCTCTAGAATAACTTCCAGGGATGACCCCGATGGGTCAAGCCCACAAATTGGCTCAATGACAAGCTCTTTCCCCTGGGTGCCCAAACTAGGAACCCGAGAAGGTTCACCCTGCATAGGCCCCACCTGGATCACCGAAGAAACATCTTCCCAAGCATCCTCCAAGGGTGGCACGCCTGTGTTGAGACCAGCCACAAAGTCATTAAGGGTATGAATGACCCAAATCTTCTCTAAAATACTCAAATTCTCACTCTCATTTGGGCAAACTCCTAGAACTATGGTATGCTCCTAGACCTTGTCCAATGGGGCCTATTGACGGTAGGTAACAACCATTATAAATCATCAATATAACATGTATAAGGGCTTAAATATAATCACCAATGAAGGTTTAGGGGTTTAAACTAACAAATTCCTCGAGTTTTGGTGAACCTGTATTTTCTGCAGGGTTTTCCTAGAAAACCATCATGGTGGACCTTCCCTGTGGTAAAAATATAAATAACAAAACTTAGAATATTCTCAGGTAAAATGCTACAATGGTATATTATCTGTGCGCTTGCAGATCCTTTTCATTCACATATTTATTTATTCTTCCTAGTCACATAATTAATAAAGAACTGCTTAGTATTATTCTAGTAGTAATGTTATGTAGTACCAACAAGTATCTCTAATATCATCACTAGGGATGACAACCTAGTAAAATTAGGAGATATAGGTTTATAATAGGTGGCTATTTAAAAACAAGTTACACATTAATAAATACCAACAAGTATTTCTGGTGTTGTTGCTAGGGACTAGATTTAAAACTCTATTCTTAGTAGCGACACTAAGAAATTTCAACAAGCATTTTAGGCACCATTGCTGGGGAAGGTAGCTAGGCAAAGGAAGTATTGATAAACTTAAACTTATTGATGTGATCGAAGATAACCATTGACCTCTACTCAAATAGGCTTACTCTTGTTTTGTCTACTTATGTATCTTATGCAGGGTAATGTATGACCGGTTTTGACCTTCCGACAAACTACGTTGAAGATCCAGAAGAAGTAATCAGAAGGACTAGAGCTAAACTCAAGAAATTTCCAACTTTAAAGTCGGAAGGCAACCATATAAGGAGAAGCTTAACACCAGAATTTGAAGCTATGGCTAACAGAACTCTCCATGAATTCTCTGCTCCAACTACGGCCAACATCCATACTGGACCGGCAGTAAATGTCGGAGACAATGGATTCGAGCTCAAGCTAGCTCTCATCAACATGGTGCAATCAAACCAGTTTTGTGGAAAGGCACATGAAGATGCGAGTGCACATCTCCAACACTTCCTAATGATTTGTAGCACTTTCACCATCGAAGGAGTAACCCAAGATGCCATATTACTTCGCCTCTTCCCATTCTCACTCCTAGGGAAGGCAAAGCAATGGTTCTATGCAAAGTTCTTTCCCACAGGCAAGACCAATGTACTGCGTGGGAGAATTTCATGCTTTCAGCAACAACATGATGAATCTATCCTTGAGGCATGGGAACCCTTTCAAGATTACATTGTGGAATGTCCTCATCATGGGATAAAGAATTGGCTACTCATGTAGACTTTCTACCATGGGTTGACCAACAATATACATGAGACTATGGATGCTGCTGTTGGAGGTGCATTCGTGTCACTCACCATACCAGCTGCAACAGCTCTTATGGAGATGGCCTCCAATCAAGGTTGGAATGAAGAATGTGCTCAAACTAGCAAGAGGGGTGGAGGTATGCATCAACTCAAGGAGGTAGACATGTTATCTGCCAAGATGGACTGCTGATGAAGAAGCTTGAAGATCGAGCCAATGAGAAGCAAGAAGTCATGCATGTTCATGATTCTCGCATAACTTGTGAAGTGTGTGGAAACACTGGGCATTCAGGAAATAACTGCCGTGAGACCCATGAGGATGTGAACTTTGTCAACAATAACACTAGGCACTCAACAGAATCAAGGATGGAATCAACAACAGAGACCGAACTACCAAGGTAATTACCAAGGTAACTATCAAGGTAATAATTTTAATAATTTCAATCAACCACCCTTGAGAGAATTAATTGCTGGCCAATCCAAACTTGTGGAGGGATTATCTAGAAACTTAGCTACCAATGATAAAATTCTAGAGAACATAAATAATAGAATGGATAGCTTTGCTTCTGCCATTAAAAACTAGCATAACTTTAACAAAATGATAGAATCATAAATAACTCAGTTAGCTGTTGTTGTTCCTCCGTCCGACAAAGGTAAGATTCCGGGGCAACCGGAAGATCTAGAAACTGCAAATCTTGTTGATATTCATGATACAACATATTACTGTATACAACCATAGATGGGAAGGTGGATAGACTATATCTTGCTGGAAAAGAAGAGCGATCTAGGGAGACCTGTCATCCCCATCGCCATTGGACCTCACATTTTTTAAGAAGCTGTTTGTGACTTCAGAGCAAGTGTCAACATCATGCCTAAGGTAATTTATGATCAAATTAATGGAGATACTTTGTTGTACACAAATATGCGTTTACAGCTTGTTGATCAATCACTTTGTTACCCTAAGGGAGTTCTTGAAGACGCTATTATTCAAGTGGGACAATCATATGTTCCAGTAGACTTTGTGGTTTCAAAAATAGGTGGAGATGTAAGGGCACCCATTATTTTTGGGCTGACCTTTCCTAAGCACTGCGATGTGGACAATGCCTAGATCTACTTCACAATCAAGGATAGGAAGGAGAAGTTTTCTTTCAAGAAGCACATCCTGCAATCTCCTAGACATCCACAGATGCCATACCTGCCTGAAGAGACAACAGTGACTAAGAAGAACAACAGGAGAAGGAGGAAGAACAAGGCTAGGTAGCCTCAAGAAGAATTAGTTAACATGATCAACACACTTCGATTAGAGTACGACCACCTCCTCGCTTCACCATTCCTTGCTAAGGATGACCTAGGCATACTCATGATCGAGTGTACCATTGGACAAAGAATCTTCCACAAGACCTTTTGCGACATTGGGTTGGGTGTCAATATAATGTCCAAGGTAACGTATGAATACTTATTCGGTAATGAACCTTTGTTCACTACATATATGCAATTGCAGATGTCAAACCAATCAATCCGATTTCTGTAAGGAATAGTAAAAGATGTCATGGTAAGGATACATGATCACTATGCCCTTGCCGACTTCATGGTTCTAGACATGGGAGAAGAAGAAGATAATACACCCATCATCCTTGGAAGACTGTTCCTCAACACTACTAACATGATCATCTACGTTAGATCTGGACAAGTCCACTTCCAATTCCCTAGAGAGAAGGTACACTATTATTTTAATAGTTATACCACTTATGAGTAGCTGAAGAAGTCCTGCTTTAGGAGGAGACATCGATCATCCCGAAACCAAAAGAATCAATCCCCAAAGAAAAGTTGGGAGGAAGATGAGGAACCTGAAGAAGTTGTAAAAGATGAGCCCACTCTGCCAAAGCCAAGTCCATAGACCAAGCATGTATGGAAAGAGAAGGTGATATCACCATTAGAGACACCATCACAAGATGTGCAGCCATCTGGGTCTCCATCGCTGAGACCAGATGATGTACCCGAAGAGTAAAGGATTTTTCTCCAGCCAAGTCCTATCCGGAGGACTCAAAAATCCGAACCCTGGCCATGAGGTAACATCGGTAGTTATCCATATTTACTTTCTAGCATTGCATGAATTCTTTTTACTTTAGCATATTTACTTTTCTGCATTAGCATTGCATTTAGAACAGGAAGATAAAAAGTTTCATGACTGCATTACAGTATTGCAACATAAATCCTAAGCCCCATGTGAGTAATTTTATGGTGTGTAAACACCCACGGGAAGATTCACTGTGGTGGCATAAAAAATAATAATATATATAACATGCATGCATATTTTCTTTCTACATTATATAAATAAGAAAATCCAAAAATAATAGACATCCTACTAGAACTTTGCCAATTAGGAAATCTGTCTAAACCCACAAGGACAACAAATCTCTGAATGGTTGACTGCTAATCCCTTATCCTAATCCGTGCCATGAGTTTTGGTGTTCTTGTTGGAGTATTTTGTAGGATAATCAAGAGTATCCATCCGAAGTACATTTTCCCAAACTATCGCTACACCTCCTGCACAAGGAACCCAACTTCTAGATGGATGAGAAAGACTTCTGCTGGTAGACTCACTCTAAGAAAGATCACGACAACATCCAACTTGGGGGAGGAGCATCCTTCATGTATCTAGATAAATATTTCTTTCCCTTTGGTTTTTCTATTAAGTTTGCTTCATGTTAGTTAAAATAAAAAGATGCATAACAAACAAAAACAAAATAAAAATTTATCTTAGCTAGATATATATATATATATATTAAGTTGTGATCTTAAATTTTGAAACAAAATAAAAAGTATGTGTCTAGTTTGATTTTTAAGAGCTAAATAAATAAATGAACTCTGAGGATAATCTCTTGCAATGGGAATGATGAATAGTTGCTTAGTCGTAGTTCCTTTCAAGTACCTAGTTTTCATACTTGAATTCTCTTGAGTTTTGGATACAACTATTTTGATATAAGAATTTACTCTGAACTTGAAACTCGTGGATAGCATATGCTTGATCTAAGTCTAGGTAATTGACGGATATGATATGAGAAGATCTGAGCTGCTGTTTATCTTGTTCCAAGTGATACTAAAGTTCTAGAGATTTATCTTTTGAAAAACATAAAAATCCTACATGATGAGCTCCTGTATGACAAAGCTTGAATTCCTACCAGAGCCATATATGATATGTAGATTAGAAAAACTTCCACTTATATGCTGCTTGCATTGCATTCAATTTAGTCAAGCTTTGTTGACCCTTATGAGAGGTTTGTCATGCTCTTAAAATCAAGATCACGTACGCACCACCCAAATATGCACTACTCCTACACTAGGAGTAGGCACAACAACATGCCATTTCTTCTAGATCCACCCAAAAATGTTTTACTCCTACACTAGGAGAAAACACCAAAAATATTCTTGATAGGGTATCCACCAAATAAATGCTCCAAGTTTTTTGTTGCTATCTCTCAAAAGTTCTATTGCAGAAAAGAGACATGGGGCTATGCAAAAGTTATTCATAAAAAAAAGAGAAAGATCATAAAAAAATGGACAAGTATTCAAGATATTTAAAACAATGGGTACTTAGATGCCCGCCCAAAAAAAAGAGAAGTGATGAATAAAATAGCCCATGTTTTCTTGCAAAGTTGTTTCTATGTTTTAAGAGAGAGATATGTTTTCAAGGAGCATTGTAGAAATAGATTAGCCACCAAATATATCCACTATATGTCCATACACATGCACATCTTGATTTGATTGTATGACTCAACTCTCTTTGGATTCGAGATTTGACTTTACAATATATGAATTGCAAGTAAGCCGCTCGGACTTTGGGGCCCACCTGTTAGCCCCTCGTTGTTATGTCGGTTCTCCACCGCCTCCTAGGTTGCATCTACGCTGTCCTTGTCATGGAACCAACCAATTTATAAGAGCACAAGTACAAAAACAATCACTGAAACGATCAAATTCTCGAACTTGAGCCCATATAAACCCGGTAGTCAACTGAAATCTCGAAGGATTTCAAACCAACTTGCATACAACCAAGATCACAGTAATTCAACATAACATATCGTACGTTACAACATTTCGCAGACGTTTGCAAATAGATTACATCATCATAGAGTCATCGTTATTACAAAACAAGTCTTGTAAAGTATGCGGAACCAAATAGTTTAACTTACACACCCGAGTTCAAATACAAATACTGGTTTGCTGATCACAACCCGCAAAAGCATTCAGATAAGAGAAACAGAGATCATGCCCATGATCTAGTCTTCGTCACCCGCCGGGTGGAGACAATACTTACAGAATCCCTGATATAGAAGGTCATCTGCAACAAGAGGGAATAAACCCTGAGTACGAGAAGGTACTCAGCTAGACTTACCCGTCGGAAACCAAAACAAATGACACCAAGGATTATGCATAGCTTAATTTAGTGGATCTGGCTGACACTTTCTTTTTGCGGAAAAGCATAAGTAATAATGATCAACTCATAACCTGGACTAGCAGTGACTTTTAGCCATTAACCTGTCATCTATATTAGCACCTGTACTAAGCAATCATTTTATTAGGGTGCAAACATTAATAACCATATCAGGTATAAATCGTGGCAACATTATCATCATCATCCATTTAACCATATCGTTAAATTAATTGAATCTACGTTGCCGCTGCTCAGTCAAGTTCTCACTATCCGGGAGAGACGGCGATTCGAATCGATTCCTATCCAGCTGGAGGGGTATTCCTAACACAAACCTTGCTTCCCCCGTCAGGGTCGCAAACAAGTCATCGTTGGTACAATTCAGAAGTCGCGAGTCCGAACAGTGCCGCAAAATCAGAGAACCACTCTGCCATGAGTGCTCGGTGACTTAACCCGCCCTTGGGCTTACACCAATGGTTCCCTGCACATCCTTACTTCCATCTAGATTGCGGACCCCTGCTCGCGTCCTCGGCCTGAACCGAGCTACTAGGCTTCATGGTCGGAATGACTTATCCGGCCAGCTAAGTGTTAGGCTGCGTTCAACATGACATAAGGACGTATAGCGTATCGGTCCTTAAATGACTCAGATGGAGTCGCTATGTCCAAACCTACACAAGACTCCGCCCGGTCTTAATTCATTATTAACATGGTTCTTTTCTATGATAGCAAATATAGCCAACCATGATCCACCTCATCCTAAAGCTCGCAGGTGATAGGAAATCACCTGACTTCTACCGCACTAAGCATGGCTAAGCATTTAACCTGTTCCTGAACTTAAAAGGATTCCAGTGCGATATCTGGACAAGGAGGGATATATAATGCAACAATTGGTTCCAACCAATTCCT
Organism: Miscanthus floridulus; assembly: GCF_019320115.1. NCBI lineage: Eukaryota > Viridiplantae > Streptophyta > Magnoliopsida > Poales > Poaceae > Miscanthus > Miscanthus floridulus. The sequence continues at coordinate 74,112,376 of NC_089588.1, forward strand.
ATACTTAATGCATCATCAACGAATAAAAGATACTCAATGTATTTGTAAAAACATGGGAGGCTTAATATGCTCCGGGGCTTGCCTTTCTGGAAAGAGGAAGGCTGGTGGTCAGGGCACTCAGGCAACTCCTCCGTGGCGGCTGCTTCGTCGGCTTCCTGCACCTCGGGCTCCTCCTCCTGGTTGGCTCCCTCGAACTCTAGCAACGTCACTCCCTCCGGCACACCTATTGCATGAATGCGCAAGATAAATATCATGGATGCACATGAACGAAGTCAGGGATGCTCGGGGAATGCACATGTTCACTGTAGTATGCATATTCGACTTAAGCCCTATTCAAATCACTTTACTTACCAAGTTTATACAACCTAATGTATAATTGCTCATCTTCAGTTAATGACCTAACACCTGCACCTAAGCATGTTCTCAAGTTAGGCTAGCCCTTAAACAATCAACGAGGGCGTGGCACGAAGCATACACTCAAGCATTTATTTTTCAGCAAAATGGAGACTATATAGCGGTACAGTAAACCGACCATAACTGGAGATTTATAAATCCAAATGACATGCAACAAGACAATTTGGAAAACTTATGAAATTATCTACAATTTATTTTCAGACCTCTAAGCATGATTCCAATCTTTACCAGGTCGAACTCTTTAATCAATAGATATCTGTCTTAACAAGACAGAGAACCGGCAAAACTGGAACCTAACTTTAAACAGCTGTAGTTCTTAAACTACTAGGCCAAATGCCATCAAATTTTGATAGGAGCTAGATACATAAATTATCTACAACTTTTGTATTCATCACATTCATAGCAAACCAAACTATCATGGGGAACTTTATAAAGTCTCCAGATCTGTCCTGAAAGACATAATGCAAACAAATAATTATTAACTTATGATGTAAACACATAATTGGATAAAACTAACTCTACTCACTTATTACACATATCACGAGAACACCAGAAAGTAGGGTGTTCCTCACCAAAACATTTCTTTTAATATCTTTCATAATTTATTTAATTAATTAGAGGAAATGGTAAACATATACGAAAACTACACCATTAAATCTACAAACATTACAGTAGATACTAGATGCTCTAAGTAGACCCCCATAAAAATTTCACACCATTTGAGCAAGTATCACAGCCTACACAAAAATGATAAGACATAATAGCTTAAAATGACATAATTAGGAAACCTTAGTGAAACGTGTCAAGCAATAGATTTCATATTTTTCCTAGCATCCTTAAGGTACTAGGATGCTACCCACAAAGTTTCATGGTCATAGGATTCCTAGATAATTTACAAAAATTTACACAAGTATCAATCAATGATAAAAGGAAAATCTATAACTCAAAAACACTACATGCAATGACTCTCAAATTTTTACCAGAGCTTCTACTAAGCAAGAATAGCTTAGCCACAAAATTGCATAATTTTTGGATCACATAAACTCATGATATAATTTAAACAAGTTTGCATGCATTTAAAAACACATTTCAAGTTCCTATTTAATTCATCCAAAATTTCTACATCATGTGCTCATGTCATATTTTTCTTAAATACTAGACTTCACTTTGAGTTTACCAAAATTGGAATCACACCATTTGGATCTACACATTTGGAGTTACAAAATTCACAAAACAACATCCAAACAGGAATTAAATGAACTGGCTTTTGAATCTATAGTCACTGACGCGTGGGACCCGTGTGTCAGCAGGGCCCGCTGGTCAGTGAGACGGAACATGGGAGACGGCAAGCGACGGTGCGGCGGTGGTCTAGCTCGCCGACGGCGAGGACTCCGGTGACACCGAGGACATCTACGTGATCTACGTGATGAGGTGAGTCGATTGGTGCTACTGGCAAGACCTACGGTTCGTCGGAGGTGGCTCGTCGCCGGTGAAGGCGGAAAGGCAGAGCTCCGGTGCGAGGTGCCGACAACAGCGAGCCCTTGCTGCCTCATCCGAGCTCGGTATGAGCTCCACGAGGTCACTACGGTGCTATCCAAGCAAAGAGAGAAGGACGAGGAGGTCTCGGTGTTGGGTGGCCATGGTGAACTCCGCTCCGGCAAGGCGCGACCATGGAGACGGCGGCGGGAAAATGGCCAATGGCCCTCACCTAAGGCACGGATGGCTCGGCTAGGCGGTCGACGAGGTAGAGGAGGACACGGCGGAGCTGTGGTCAAGCTGGGGTTCATGTTTTTGTGGCGGCGATGGAGCTAGGCGACGGCAGAGCTGCTCGGCAATGGCGGAGCTAGCGGTGCTCTATTGTTGCGCGTGGTGGAGGCGAAGGAAAATGAAAATGGACTGGCGAGCTGGTCGGGCAAGCGCGTGGGGGGTTCAAGTTGTGGCCTGCAACGCTAGGACGGCCACGGTGCGTGGCTGCGCGGTCAGGCGGCCCGCGACGGGTGGCGCCACGCAGCGGTGGTTTTCTGAAACCGGTCGACACTGTAGCTCGCCTGAAACTTCGATTCAGTGATCAATGAACCGACTGACAGGCACTTTTCAATGCTACATAGTTCCTAAACCATGAAGAATTAGTGGAAGCAATGTACATGAAAGTTGTAGAACTATGATAGGGCTACAACAATGCTTCAGAAATCACCAGCTAAAACTCAATGGATCACGAGTTATATCAAGCCAAAGTCAGCTTGATCAAACTGACATTGCATTTTAGACTTAGAAATTTTTCTAAGTGTTGAATCTGCCCTCAACACTGACTTGTGGGACCTTTTTAAGCATGTTGTGCACATTTTCATGACTTGGCTTCTAAACAAAGTTTGTTCCTTATAAAATTTGCTACAACTTTGTTTTAGGTGACTCAGACATGCAAACACTCTAAGCTACACTTTTTAAATAGTCAAACAAAAGAGTTTAGGGGTCAGAAAAAGTCAAACCACTATTTGAAATCATAATTAGGCAACATGATCAATATGAACAATGTTCCAAATGACATTCTAGGTGTAACTAAATTACTTAAGAGAATTATTAGCCACACCACACATTGGTCACACAAGAATTAAGCATTGTATGTACTTAAACAATGAAAACCAATGAAATGTTACATTTGTTTCATAGTCATGTTTCACATGTTTCATGATCTTGTTGCATGATACTAACTAGCTTTGTTTCACTAAAGTGAGTTGCACATGTTGCACTTAAGTGTTGCACACTATTCATTTCATAAAAACAACACACATGAAATATGCAACATGTTGCAATGTTTCAAAATCATGTTTCATGTGATATAAGCTTATGAATGGATGAATGATGCTCATGTTCATGAAATGCAAGTGCAAATGTGGAAGCCAAACACCTGGGGTATTACAGCCCTCCCCCCTTATAAAAATCTCGTCCCAAGATTTGAAAATCGTACCATTGTTGATAGAATTCCTTATAACCATCCCTCAAATAATCTTCTCTTTCCCACGTTGAATCGCGTTCACTACCCTGATTACTCCACATGACCTTGTAAAACTTGACCACCCGACTCCGAGTCACTCGCTCACGAGTGTCAATCACTCGGACCGACTTTTCTTCAAAGGCCAAATCTGATTTTAACTCGATATCCCACAATGGAACTCTCTCTTTAGGGACGCGAAGACATTTCTTCAATTGGGATACATGAAAGACATTGAAGATAACCCTCATCTCAGGAGGTAATTGAATCTTGTACGCCACCTTACCACTTTGTCCAATGATTTCAAATGGACCAACATACTACTAAAAAAGTCCACATCTAAGACGATTCACTTTTGTCATAGTAAAGGTAAATAACGTCATGGAAATATATCTATGACGAAGTTATGACGAAATTATGTTCATCATCTTTGTAGCGTCATAGTTGTTGCACAGTGATGATTTGGTGCAATTCATCACAGATACAGTTACAACCATGACGATTTTGCCCCCGTCACTGAACTGTTTCAACCAGCGTTCTAGTGGACACGTGTATGGCGGAGAGGTCGACACGTGTATGATGGTGAGGTTGACACATGTACAATTTTATGATTGAAACATGGCATTCTCATGTGCATTTACATGGCAGCATGTGAGCGATAACATGGTAGCACATGAGGGATGACGTGGCACACATGGGGGATGACGTTTTTTTCGTCCAGAATTTTGACGAATTTGATATAATCCACAAGCAGTACCATTGTAGCCTGGACTGAGCACTCATTCCAGAAACAGAACATAATTTCACATATCCAGCACATGTTCATACATCATACACAATTGTAGGTTCATACATCACAACTTTAGTATTCATACAACCGAAGTTCCAAACATAGGGGAACCACAAGTTCATAGGTTCACATCACTGGAACCACAAGTTCATAATCAACCGACAAAATCACAAAATAAGTTCATAAGCGACAACCGACAGACCAAGTTTAGTAACTTATGAGGACCAGCAGTACCAACACGGCTCAGCACAACTCCATGGAACTAGAGGGGAACCCAGGCAGGACAGGAACAAGCTATGTAGCTCGATTACCTGAGTTGAGGCTCAAGATGCGCTGAAGGATCAGATCATTAGCTTTTTGTTTCTTCTTGAACTCCTCCATCGCTTGCTAGGTCCTGAGCACAACTAGCCATTGATTCTTCTGTGTAAGACATAAAAAATAAGATATTATAAAAAAGTACTTGTGCTGAATGCTTTTTTGAAACAAAAAAGGCAAAGCATCTAAATAAATTCCTTTCAGTCCAAAGCCCAAGATGTTACAGATGGTGCCTGAGTATCCCTATGTGTATTTAGTTAATAAAAACAGAACATATGGATCTGATATAAATTCAAAATGTTAAACAAGGTGAGCTATCATTACAAGAAGAAAGCATTTTCCAAACAATATCCAAAACTATAGTCCAAATTGCTTGAATGTTCAGATTTACATTTCGAATAACTAAGTCAGGTTTAAATATCTATTTACAAGGTTAAATCATGTTATCTTGATGGAGAACTACAAAATAAACCTAGCTCTTGAATCATATTAGATCTAGGATCTTATATTAGTGCCAGTAACTTTACAAGATTCAAATTTTTGTATCAGATGCACAACCAAGCATAAGGAACTTGTACCGAACTTCAAAAAGAGGTATGGATAAAATGATAATATTTACTTTATCTAACTAAATCGATAAGAGTACAGTAGTCCAAAAAACTGTAAATAATTAATTTGGTACCACAACAGCATTGTCCAGTTCTTATAGCTATAACTAAATACTTCTCTAACATGTAAAACCCAACATAAATGAGGGTAGCATCTTTCATCTTGTATGGATGATGGTAATGGGGAGCTTTGAAAAATAGACACGCAACTTCCCCTGATAATTAACCTGAGAAGAATTATAGTGGTACTGAGTATTGACTCCCGAGAGAGAAAATTTACAGCAAGAAAGAAAGCAAGTCCCTGTCCACGACAATTACAGCAAGAAAGAAACCAAGTAGCCGTACACAGCCATTATACTATTGAAATTTGTACAGCCAATGAGCTCATAATCTTGCCTAATTCCTAACGAGGTTTTGACTTAGACAAAGTCTCCAATTGTTACAGCCACTGCAAGATCAAATAGGAAAGCAAGCCTCTTTTGTCCCCTTACTTGAAATAAGTAACCAATATATCTGATGTTCCTAATTGATTGTCTAAATCTGCATCTACAAAAACAAGTCTTCAGTATTATTTGATAGCACCGTGTGTTCATCTTGGATCTCACGCATCACGAAATCTCACATTTCCATCAAGTTATTCTGATGTTGGAGAACAGCCTAGTCCTCAGAAATCGGCATCCGAAATCACACCCAAACTAGCACTAGTGAATCGATAGATACCATGCTTGTAGTACGATTTACACCACGCGTCTCAGATACGAAATAGCTTCGATCCAAATAAAAAGCCGATCGGGGAATCAACGAGCAAGCGGGCAGGGATTTGCTTACTTGAAGCGGACGTCGGCGAGGCTACGCAGGAGGCAGAGGATCTGCCCGAACTCGCCACGTGGGGCGCTAAGGAAGACGCAGAAGATCCCGGCAGTGAAGAGCGCGAGCACGGCCGCGAACGCGAACGCCTCGGGTCTCCTCAAAGCCGGGCGCGCCCCTGCAAGCTCTGGCTTGCCCTTATTAGCGGCAGGAGAGTCGTCGCTGCCGGGGCCTGCGGCCTCCTCTGCGCTGCCGCTAGATCGAGGCCGGGAGCCTCCCTCGCACCGCCCTTGGCCGGATCGACACCGGGGAGCCTCCCCGCGCCTCCCATGGCCTCCTCTGCCACCGCGAGAGGATGATGTGCGGGATCTGAGTCTTCACGAGAGGAGGCACTACGGGCTGCTGGCTGCATGGATCCAGGTGCAGGCGTGCGGAGGTAGGCTGCGTGGAGGAGAAGAACAAATGGGTAGCGTTAGGGACTTAGGGTTTCAACCAGGCAGTGGAAGGAGTGAGGCGAGAGGGGAATTTTTGGCTAGGGTTCGGTGAAGGGTGCAGGCAGCCGAGTTTTATAGTGAGGGCGGTAGGCCGTCCGATCATGTATCGTACGGTTGACATCGTGGGCTGAGTAGATTGCTTTTGTTGGGCTGCATAGAAACAGACCGTTTCAAAGTTTTGGCCCATAATTGCTTATGATTTTTTCTATAAAATTATAACAAATATTCTATAAACTAAAATGTAAACCAGTAGATGATTTTAAATGGGAAAGTCATCAACTACAAAGTTGTAGAACTCATCATGGTCTACAACTTTGATTTGGGTCCTTTCTCCATATGAGCTCATTTGTACGATTCAAAATTTTAAATTTCAAAATATGTCAACTTCAAATAAAATTTTGGGATACTAAATGATTTCAAATGGAAAAGTTATCAACAACAAAGTTGTGTAATTCGTCGAGATATACAACTTTTATTTTGGTCATCTTTCCACGTGACTTTGTTTGGACAATTTAAAATTTGAATTTCAAGAAATGACAAATTCAAATAACATTTTGAAACACCAAATGATTTGAACTGAAAAAGTTATGAAAATAAAAAGTTGTAGTACTCATGACGATCTACAACTTTTATTTTGATCATTTCTTCATTCGACAAAGTGTTAGCACGCATTGTTCACAAATTGCTATATCTCTCGTATAGTTTCATAAACTATGTGAGAGATTTATGAATTTATGAACAATGTGTACCACCACTTTGTCGAATGAAGAAATGATCAAAATAAAAGTTATAGATCTTGATGAGTACTACAACTTTTATATTCATGACTTTTTTTAACTGAAATCATTTAGTGTTTTAAAATCTTGTTTGAAGTTGTCTTTTTTGAAATTCAAAATTTGAATTGTTCAAATGAAGTCACAAGAAAAGATTGCCAAAATAATAGCAGTAAGAACACAATAACTTGATAGAGCATGATTTTAGAAACATTAAGGAAAAAATCAACACATTTGAAGTTAGTACGAGGGAGAAAGACTAGTTACAAGTTTTAGTCAGAGATTAAAAAGAGAAATCATAGTTGTCCAAATTCAAAAAATCGGAATTTCAATATATGAGTCTTCTCTGTTTACTTGATGATATGCTATATGCGCTCGAAATCGTAAAAATGATTTTATACGAATATTGGAAAAAGAATCATCCAATTTGGAGTTCATATGAGTGAGATAAACTAATTTCAAATTTTATTCTTGCATTAAAAAGTAAAAAACTGCTATTCTTGATGAACTTCATGAGTGGATGGTGGAGGTGCATTACCTGCTATCGTAGATACTTCTATATATATAGAGTAAAATGCAATCACTAACACAAAAGTTGGCTCTTCTCAATGGTAGAGCCAAAAGTTATGATGCTTATGGTCCAGAGTTTGATCCCTCTCTCATGTACTTTTTTCTCCGGCTTGAGCAAGGTCACCCTTTTTTTCTTTTTTTCTTTCTTTCATGCATTTTTGTAAGATAATTGATAACTCAGTAATACCACATCTAATGATCATGAAATTTTTGTCACAAACCCTACACGCCAAAAGTAAGCTAACATACAAATTTCATAATTTTTGGAGCACAGAAACTAATATAATTAATTATAGTAAACTCTAGTTTAACAATTGCAGCAAATATTTTAGACTAAAACAGGGTGTTTCATATGTTCACTTTGTAGAGATTTTTATTCAGAGTTCAACAAACTTTGGTTTTCCATTTTACAGTTTTTATTTTATTTATTACAACTTTTACAAGTTCTCAGATTTAAATGGAAATAGATAAAATCTTATAAAAAGGAAAAGCGACCCGCGGCCTCAATGGTCCACTGAGCGCACGAGCGGCCCAGCGCAAGAAACAGGTCGGCCCAGGCGGTGTTTGGCCCACGCATGAGGTCATATGAATGATCCTAAATTCCAATAAGAAAACAATGTTCCCATCCCTAAATACGAATTCTGGTGGTAAGTCAACTCACTGCTGAACTATCTGGTGCCGGGTTCAATTCCCAGACACCTGTATAGTTTCACTTCTATGACAAAGCTCAGTACATTTATATGACGATTTTTCCTAATTCGTCACAGTTGTACGAAGGGGCTGACAACTGCATCCAATGTCTGTGACGATCAAGGTAGATTCGTCATGAATGAACCTTATTTAGTGACCAAAATCTGATTCGTCATTCTCAAATCGTCATAGATCAAAGGATTTCTAGTAGTTATCTTGGCGTAAGCTTTCGCTTCACACCAAAACGTTGGACACTCTTCATGGGTGAGACTTTCAGATAAACGAAGTCTCCAACTTCGAACTTAATAGGTTTTCTATGTCGATCAGCATAACTTTTCTGCCTGGCTTGAGCTGCGGCCATGTGGGTTTGGATAGTACGGACTTGTTCTTCGGCTTCTTGGACAAAATCAATTCCATAATATCTCCTTTCACCGGTTTTTACCCAATTCAATGGGGTTCTACACTTCTGGCCATACAAAGCTTCAAACGGCGCCATCTTGATACTCTCTTGATAACTATTACTGTATGAGAATTCAGCTAGGGGCAACCATTTTTCCCATGAGCCCTTAGCCGAGATGACACATGCTCTCAACATATCTTCTAAGATTTGATTCACTCGTTCAGTTTGCCCATTGGTTTGCGGATGATAGGCAGAACTTCTTACTAACTTAGTTCCTAATAATCCATGTAAGTGCTCCCAAAAGCGATCAGTGAACTGTGGTCCTCTATCCGAGACAATAGTACGGGGGATCCCATGAAGTCGGACTATCTGATTAAAATACAACTCCGCATAGTCGGTTGGACGAGAGTCTATGCGGACAGGAATGAAGTGTGTAGACTTTGTTAGACGGTCTACAATCACCCAAATGGAGTTAAAATTCCTCTGAGTAGTAGGGAGTCCAACAATAAAATTCATACTTATCTCCTCCCATTTCCAACCTGGAATAGAGAGTGGCTGAAGTAATCCCGCTTTCATGTACACAGCTTTGACTCGACAACAAGTGTCACACCTAGCCACATAAGTGGCTATCTCTTTCTTCATTTTGGTCCACCAAAAGCAAGGCTTCAAATCATGATACATTTTGCTACTACTAGGATGAATAGATAATTTAGAGGAATGGGCTTCGGATATGATTTGATTTCTAAGTTCTCTATCCTTCAGAACTACCAACCTATCCTTGAACCATAACACGCCATCCTCATCTACTCAAAAATGCTTGGTTTCTTGCTCTTTCATCCTGCGCTTGATGTGGAACACACCTGTATCTGTCTTCTGTAGCTCGATAATTTGACTCTGTAGAGTACAACTGACAGTGATGTTGTATAGGACTACAGGATGAAGGAGTTTTGACAAATGGACATCACTCTCAATCAATGAGTGGCAATGAGATTTCCTGCTTAAGGCATCTGCTACGACGTTTGCCTTGCCAGGGTGATAGTGCACTTGGAGGTTATAATCCTTGATCAACTCGAGCCATCTTCTCTGACGCATATTCAACTCTGGTTGAGTGAAGATGTACTTGAGACTTTTATGATTAGTGTAGATGTTGCACACATTGCCGAGCAAATAATGTCTCCAGGCCTTCAAAGCATGAACAACAGCAGCGAGTTCCAAGTCATGCGTTGGATAATTCACTTCATGCTTCCAAAGTTGGCGAGAGGTATAAGCAATGACTCTACCCTCTTGCATAAGAACACGTCCTAACCCAATACCTGATGCATCGCAGAACACATCAAAAGGTTTCTCGATATCCGGTTGTGCCAAAACCAGAGCTGAAGTTAGAAGAGTTCGAAGGGTATGGAAAGCCGCATCACACTCGGGAGTCCAGACAAACTTCATGTCTTTTTGCAGCAACCAAGTCATAGGCTTGGCTATTTTAGAGAAATCCGGGATGAAGCAACGATAATAGCTAGCCAACCCCAGAAAACTCCGAACCTCGTGCACCGAGATTGGAGCCTTCTAGTTCAACACTTCTTGCACCTTGGTGGGATCAACCATAATTCCACCATCGGACAACATGTGTCCAAGAAAAGGTACCTCACGAAGCCAGAATTCACATTTGCTGAACTTTGCATAAAGTTGGTGTTCTTGCAATCTAGTGAGAACCACTCGCAAATGTTCAACATGGACTTCTTCGTTCTCCGAATAAACCAGGATATCATCAATAAATACCACCAAAAATTTGTCCAACTCGGGCATAAACACCAAATTCATCAGATATATAAAATGTGCGGGGGCATTGGTCAATCCAAAAGACATAACAAGGTACTCATACAGACCATATCTTGTAGAGAATGTAGTTTTTGGGACATCCTCAGGCCGAATCTTGATTTGATGATAACCAGATCTCAAATCAATCTTGGAAAAGACTTTTGCTTTAGACAACTGATCAAATAAGATATCTATACATGGCAGAGGGTACTTATTCTTGATTGTAACAGCATTCAAGGGTCTATAATCTACACACATGCGTAGGGATTGATCCTTCTTCTTCACAAAGATAGCTGGGCACCCCACGAAGATGAACTAGGACAGATAAGGCATTTCTTTAGAAGTTCATTCAACTAGGTCTTAAGTTCGGCTAGTTCATTGGGAGGCATTCTATATGGCCTTCTAGAGATGGGCGCTGTACCAGGAAGCAACTCTATCTTGAACTCCACTTCTCGATCCGGGGGCAATCCAGGCAAATCATCAGGAAAAACATCCGGAAAGTCACACACGACAGGGATATCTACCAGAGACTTTGCTTGCACCGCATTAGTCGTGCAAGAAAGATTGATGTCCCTAGGTAGCTGTACTAGGAAACCCTCCTGATTACCAGGATCTCTGAGCATGACTACTCTAGTCGATGTATCAATAAGCACTCCATGACTGCTCATCCAGTTCATTCCCAATATCACATCGATACCTAGCCCCAGTAAAACTACCAGATCAACCTGATAACTTCGCCCCTCTATCACAAATTGTATGTCCCCAACTACCAGCTTGGTTGGGATAATACCACTGGCAGCCCTAATGCAATAGCCCTCACCCTCAACAGTGTATGTTTTCTACATAAACTTGGATGCAAATGCTGGACTAATAAAAGAATGTGAAGCACCCGAATCAAATAGTACAACTATGGGGTGTTGATCAACCAGGAACTTACCAGCAGTTACTACCTCTCCTGAAGGAATATCAATAATATTAGTATGGTTCACCTGCCCCTGATGACCACCTTGGTAGTTATTCTTCTTAGGGTACGGACACTTCCTCGACCAGTGGCCTGGCTTGTTGCAGTTCTAGCATGGCATGTTGCTTAGCGGAATGTTAGAACTGCCTTGACTGGTAGTGCCCTTGGGAAGAGCAACCGTAAACGCCTTGCGAAACCCAGTCTTGCCTGGATTTTTCTTCATCGGTGGGTGGAACTTAGCAGCTGATGAGGGAGGATGAAACGGAGCCTTCTATGTGACTGGAGCCTTGGATTGGGAGGAACCCGCCTCATAGGCCCTCTTACGATTTTTCAAAGCAGCATCCACAGCATTGTTGTTCTCTTGCGATAAAGCATCACTCACAAACTTATTAAAATGAGCACACTTGCAATTTCCCATGGTCTTCATCAATTTGGGGCTAAGTCCCCGCTTGAAACTAGCAATCTTTTTGGCATCGGTGTCCACAAACTCGGTAGCATACCTTGCAAGGTTATTGAAAGCCTGTAGGTATTCATTCAAGCTCTTGTTCCCCTAGATCAGCTTCATGAACTCTGTATGCTTGATTGCCATGAGACCCGGAGGAATATAATTTCCCCTAAAAGCAGACTTGAACTGATCCCAAGTGATTTGGGCATTAGCGGGCATAGTGGACCGATGATGACTCCACCAAATACCAGCTGGCCCATGCAGTTGGTGAGATGCATACTCAGTCTTTAGCACCTTAGCCAAGCGGAGCAGATGGAACTTCTGCTCGAGAGTATTCAACCACTCATCAGCTTGTAGGGGCTCCTCAGCCTCCTTGAAGATCGAGGGTTTCGTGTCAAGGAAATCTTTAAAGTCACTGTATTGATTTGGTTCTGGTCCTTGGCGTGCACCACGACCATCATGATTCGCAATCATACGGAGAGCCTCAGCCATAGTGCACTGTCCTTCCACAAGAATTGCCATCAATTCCATTGGTGTGGGTGGTGGTGGCGGTGGATGGTCATCATCATCACCAGCCGCACCAGTGGAACGAGTACGAGGCATCTGCAACCATGCGCAACCAGTAATTATTGATGATGTTAGCACATTGAAGAGGAACAATGTAATTACGCCAAACTGAATTTACTGGAGAGAATAAAAACTTCATACAATAAACAGAGGCAATAATTCATTCTCCAATCGCCACATCATCAATCAGCTTACTAGCGCCATACGCAGTGCATTCCAACATGACAAGTTTTAAACTTAACCATCAAGGTACGCATCCCGAAGGGAGCGAATTAAAGTACATTACATGCTGAGTTTGAATTAAACAGGACATCCAACATTAGTCTTCGTACTTAAGTTCATTACATCAATGACTGCAAAAGCTTAACTAGTGAGACTTGCTAACGAACTACTCGTCGAAGTGATCGCTGTCCACATCAGAGACACCTTGGACTTCTTTTGGGTCTTCCTCTTCTTCTTCATATGCAGGCTCAGCTGCATTGTCATCCATCTGCATGTCCTCTTCTTCGTCATCGGCCTCAATCACTTGAGGTCCACCCACATTTGGATACCTTGGTATGGGGTGAGGAATAGGAAACAGACGGTTGTGCAGTTGATGGTGCTCAACCTGAAGCTCTTCAAGCCGTTCTTGGAGTTCTTGCTCCCTATGGAAAGCATTTTGGTTAGCCATAATCCAACCCTGGCGTCTTTCTTCTGCTAACTCTAAAGCTGCATCTCTGTGATGGGTCACACGATCCAACTCTTGTGCAGCCTCATCTCTCTCAATAGTGAGGTTCATCAGCTGGTTATGAAGCTCGTCTCTTTCGCGTGCTGTTTGACCCCACTATTGCAGGCGATAATTTGCAATACCATGAATCTCATCAACTTCTTGCTGAGCTCTCCCACATGCATGTGCCCTACGGTGATATTTGCGAGCATGCAACCTGAACTTGTGCTGGGCTGCCATTGCTTTGCCAACTTCATCTAGCACACTAGAAAGGGTGTTTTGCCTGACTCGACAAAGCTTCAAGACTGCCATCATAGCACTCATTCCAGCATTGTCGCTCTACACACGTTCGCCACGGCCTCGAACCAAGGCCTGGCCAACGTCCTGAGTCCACTCAGCCTCAGTAGGAGCCACTCGGGGAATGGATGAAGCTGGTTCACCCACTAACTCATCCCCGAAGCTCTGTGCTATATCCATCAGCACATCAAGGGCAGCAACCTGAGCGGCTTCCCATGGGCTTTGCCCATCAGTCTCAATGCTCCACCCATGCCACAATGATCTTGTGGGGTTTTGCGGCACTATAAAGGTCACGACATACCATGGTACATCTCCCAATGGTACCGCCTGCCTTCACATGTAGCTGGGTGCCTCCGGGTACCCAACTGAACTGAGCACCCTCTAGAGCAAGGTGGGAGTACCGAACTGGTCCAAAAAGGTACTGCTACCAGTAGAAAACACGGGCGTGGCCATCTGTATCAAAAAGGGATGCAACTCACATGAGAGGATTATTTTGCTGAGAGTTTGCACTTAATACTTGGGATAAGCAATTATAAGGGAGGGAGCAATGCAATATGAATGACATGAGTGAATATGATGCATGCTCGTTCCGTACGTCCTCACAAACCTAAGAAAAGTTAAGTTTTAGCGGAATATACGGTGGCATACATACGTTCTCTCAATTAGCGATAACTAGTCGATCTACATGGTGCGTTGTTAGCGTACCTGCAGAAAACTTCATTGCAGCCCAACCCAACAAGATATAATGATAATAACACAAGTAGTAACTAAGATACTCTCCATATATACATCCCTAGATATATATACTTCGGTATCCAAACTACCCGACAGATGTACCCACAATTAAGTACCTTCATATATACATGTATGCAACATGTAAATACTCTAGTAACCACAACTAGCTCTCCCCTAGACCGACGGTTGGACGGTCATGCTCTCGCAACTCACACTTACCTTAGCGTAGAGGCAATTGATCCATACATTACCATTCAAGCGAATGACACCCATGCAATACCACGCCGCATGGATGACAAAATAGAAACAATCAATTTCCCCCAAGTTAGTAATTATATATAAGCCACCTAGAAGTCCTTAAGTGGGCTACAAGGGATGTGATCACCAGTAAACCATAAAATTTTTGATTTTTGAACACTTCTATATAACTATAAGTTGGAAAATCGTTTTCACAACAAAAGCTTTGTTTTAAATAGCCGTAAGACATGTTTAATGTTGAATCTAGCTCTGATGCCAGCTGTCACGGAACCGACCAATCGCCGAAACGATCAAATTCTTGAACTTGAGCCCATATAAACCCAGTAGTCAACAGAAATCTCGAAGGATTTTAAACCAACTTGCATACAACCAAGATCACAGTAATTCAACATAACATATCGTACGTTACAACATTTTGCAAACGTTTGTAAATAGATTACATCATCACAGAGTCATCGTTATTACAAAACAAGTCTTGTAAAGTACACGGAAGCAAATAGTTTAACTTACACACCCAAGTTCAAATACAAATACTAGTTCGCTGATCACAACCCACAAAAGCATTCAAATAAGAGAAACAGAGATCATGCCCATGATCTAGTCTTTGTCACCCGTCGGGTGGAGACAATACTTACAGAATCCCTGATATAGAAGGTCATCTGCAACAAGAGGGAATAAACCCTGAGTACGAGAAGGTACTCAACTAGACTTACCCATCGGAAACCAAAACAAATGACACTAAGGATTATGCATAGCTTAATTTAGTGGATCTGGCTGCCACTTTCTTTTTGCAGAAAAGCATAAGTAATAATGATCAACTCATAACCTGGACTAGCAGTGACTTTTAGCCATTAACCTGTCATCTATATTAGCACCTGTACTAAGCAATCATTTTATTATGGTGCAAACATTAATAACCATATCAGGTATAAATCATGGCAACATTATCATCATCATCCATTTAACCATATCGTTAAATTAATTGAATCTACGTTGCCGCTACTCAGTCAAGTTCTCACTATCCGGGAGGGACGGCGAGTCGAATCGATTCCTATCTAGCTGGAGGGGTATTCCTAACACAAACCTTGCTTCCCCCATCAGGGCCACAAACAAGTCACCGTTGGTACAATTCATAAGTCACGAGTCTGAACAGTGCCGCAAAATAAGAGAACCACTCTACCATGAGTGCTCGATGACTTAACCCGCCCTTGGGCTTACGCTAATGGTTCCCTGCACATCCTTACTTCCATCCAGATTGCAGACCCCTGCTCGCGTCCCCGGCCTGAACCGAGCTACTAGGCTTCGCGGTCGGAACGACTTATCTGGCCAGCTAAGTGTTAGGCTGCGTTCAACATGACATCAGGATGTATAGCGTATCGGTCCTTAAACGACTCAGACGGAGTCACTATGTCCAAACCTACACAAGACTCCGCCCGGTCTGAATTCATTATTAACATGGTTCTTTTCCACGATAGCAAATATAGCCAACCATGATCCACCACATCCTAAAGCTCGCAAGTGACAGGAAATCACCTGACTTCTACTGCACTAAGCATGGCTAAGCATTTAACCCATTCCTAAACTTAAATAGGATTCCAGTGCGATATTTGGATAAGGAGGGATATATAATGCAACAATTGGTTCCAACCAATTCCTATACTTAATGCATCATCAACGAATAAAAGATACTCAATGTATTTATAAAAACATGGGAGGCTTAATATGGTCCGGGGCTTGCCTTTCAGGAAAGAGGAAGGCTGGTGGTCAGGGCACTCGGGCAACTCCTCCGCGGCGGCTGCTTCGTCGGCTTCCTGCACCTCGGGCTCCTCCTCCTGGTTGGCTCCCTCGAACTCCAGCAATGTCACTCCCTCCGACACACCTATTGCATGAATGCGCAAGATAAATATCATGGATGCACTTGAATGAAGTCAGGGATGCTCGAGGAATGCACATGTTCACTGTAGTCTGCATATTCCACTTAAGCCCTATTCAAATCACTTTACTTACCAAGTTTATACAACCTAATGTATAATTTCTCATCTTCAGTTAATGACCTAGCACCTGCACCTAATCATGTTCTGAAGTTAGGCTAGCCCTTAAATAATCAACGAGGGCGTGGCACAAGCATACACTCAAGCATTTGTATTTCAGCAAAATAGAGACTATATAGCGGTACAGTAAACCGGCCATAACTGGAGATTTATAAATCCAAATGACATGCAACAAGACAATTTGAAAAGCTTATGAAATTGTATACAATTCATTTTCAGACCTCTAAGCATGATTTAAACCTTTACCAGGTCGAACTCTTTAATCAATAGATATCTGTCTTAACAAGACAGAGAATCGGCAAAACTGGAACCTAACTTTAAACAGCTGTAGTTCTTAAACTACTAGGCCAAATGCCGTCAAATTTTGATAGGAGCTAGATACATAAATCATCTACAACTTTTGTATTCATCATATTCACAGCAAACTAAAATATCATGGGGAACTTTATAAAGTCCCCAGATCTGTTCAAAAGGACATAATGCAAACAAATAATTATTAACTTATGATGTAAACACATAATTGGACAAAACTAACTCTACTCACTTATTACACATATCACAAGAACACCAGAAAGTAGGGTGTTCCTCACCAAAACATTTCTTTTTAATATCTTTCATAATTTATTTAATTAATTAGAGGAAATGGTAAACATATATGAAAACTACACCATTAAATCTACAAAAATTACAGTAGATACTACATGCTCTAAGTAGACCCCCATAAAAATTTCATACCATTTGAGTAAGTATCATAGCCTACACAAAAATGATAAGACATAATGGCTTAAAATGACATAATTAGGAAACCTTAGTGAAAAGTGTCAAGCAACATATTTCATATTTTTCCTAGCATCCTTAAGGTACTAGGATGGTACCCACAAAGTTTTATGGTCATAGGATTCCTAGATAATTTACAAAAATTTACACAAGTATCAATCAATGATAAAAGGAAAATCTATAACTCAAAAACCCTACATGCAATGACTCTCAAATTTTTACCAGAGCTTCTACTAAGCAAGAATAGCTTAGCCACAAAATTGCATAATTTTTGGATCACAGAAACTCAAGATATAATTTAAACAAATTTGTATGCATTTAAAAACACATTTCGATTTCCTATTTAATTCATCCAAAATTTCTACATCATGTGCTCATGTCATATTTTTCTTAAATACTAGACTTCACTGTGAGTTTACCAAAATTGGAATCACACCATTTGGATCTACACATTTGGAGTTACAAAATTCACAAAACAACATCCAAACAGGAATTAAATGAACTCGCCTTTGAATCTGTAGTCACTGACGCATGGGACCCGTTGTCAGCAGGGCCTGCTGGTCATTGAGACGAAACAGGGGAGACGGCAAGCGATGGCGCGGCGGTGGTCTAGCTCACCGACGGCGAGGACTCCGGTGACACCGAGGACATCTACGTGATCTACGTGATGAGGTGAGTCGATTGGTGCTACCGGCAAGACCTACGGTTCATTGGAGGTGGCTCGTCACCGATGAAGGCGGCACGGCAGAGCTCCGGTGTGAGGCGCCGACGACGGCGAGCCCTTGCTGCCTCATCCGAGCTCGGTATGAGCTCCACGAGGTCACTACGGTGCTATCCAAGCAGAGAGAGGAGGACGAGGAGGTCTCGGTGGTGGGTGTCCGCGGTGAGCTCCGCTCCAGCGAGGCGCGGCCATGGAGACGGCGGCGGAAAAATGGCCAATGGCCCTCACCTAAGGCACAGATGGCTCGGCTAGGCGGTCGACGAGGTAGAGGAGGACACGGCGGAGCTGTGGTCGAGCTGGGGTTCGCGTTTTTGTGGCGGCGATGGAGCTAGGCGACGGCGGAGCTACTCGGCAATGGCGGAGCCAGTGGTGCTCTGTTGCTACACGTGGTGGAGGTGAAGGAAAATGAAAATGGACTGGCAAGCTGGTCGGGCAGGCGCGTGGGGGGTTCAAGTCGTGGCCTACAATGCCAGGATGACCGCAGCGCATGGCTATGCAGTCAGGCAGCCGGCGACGGGTGGCACCACGCGGCGGTGGTTTTCTGAAACCGATCGACACTGTAGCTCACTTGAAACTTCGATTCAGTGATCAATGAACCGACTGACAGGCACTTTTCAATGCTACACAGTTCCTAAACCATGAAGAATTAGTGGAAGCAATGTACATGAAAGTTGTAGAGATATGATAGGGCTACAACAATGCTTCAGAAATCACCAGCTAAAACTCAACGGATCATGAGTTATATCAAGCCAAAGTCAGCTCGATCAAACTGACATTGCATTTTAGACTTAGAAATTTTTCTAAGTGTTGAATCTGCCCTCAACACTAACTTGTGGGATCTTTTTGAGCATGTTGTGCTCATTTTCATGACTTGGCTTCTAAACAAAGTTTGTTCCTTATAAAATTTTCTACAACTTTGTTTTAGGTGGCTCAGACATGCAAACATTCTAAGCTACACTTTTTAAACAGTCAAACAAAAGAGTTCAGGGGTCAGAACAAGTCAAACCACTATTTGAAATCATAATTAGGCAACATGATCAATATGAACAATGTTCCAAATGACATTCTAGGTGTAACTAAGTTACTTAAGAGAATTATTAGCCACACCACACATTGGTCACACAAGAATCAAGCATTGTATGTACTTAAACAATGAAAACCAATGAAATGTTACATTTGTTTCATAGTCATGTTTCACATGTTTCATGATCTTGTTGCATGAGACTAACTAGCTTTGTTTCACTAAAGGGAGTTGCACATGTTGCACTTAAGGGTTGCACACTATTCATTTCATTAAAACAACACACATGAAATATGCAACATGTTGCAATGTTTCGAAATCATGTTTCATGTGATATAAGCTTATGAATTGATGAATGATGCTCATGTTCATGAAATGCAAGTGCAAATGTGGAAGCCAAACACCTGGGGTGTTATAGTCCTTTAAGTCAGTTTGATACAAGGGCTCACGTTGGATGCTCTAGCCTATATATATCAGCCCCTGCCCCCCTGAAGGCATAAGTCATTTGAGAAGATAGAAACCCTAATCAGCCTTAGAGCTCCACCACATTCTAGGGCATATCTAGTTCGGCTAGGTCTAGAGGGAGGCAAGCAGGCTTCGCTTGGATTCCCGATCTTGTCAAGAGCGTGTTTTGGTATAATCTTTTTACCCCTCTCTCTTTTGTATCTCCATTACTTTTATATGCTAGTTATAATTGTTATGACAATATTAGTATTCATCTTATTCATGGTCTTTGTTATAGTGTTCATAGTTTACTTTGATTATATGCTTAGTATAGTTGGATTATCATTATGTTCATACATAAGTTCGTATAGCGCTCACTCTAAGGATCCATGGGTGAGTGGTCGACATTGTGTAAGCGTGGTGCTTATACGTTGTTTACCTGCAGATACACCCTATATTCTAGGTCATGTGGTAGATCGCGGATGTGACACTTTCATTGAGAACTTTGTAGTCCACTCCCCTTATATAGGCACACGTAGGGTTCGGTTACGAAGGAAGAGTAAGCTCTGTTCTTAATCTTTCTTAGTAATATCCCTTATGTATAGATATGACGATGATCTTAGCAATGATTACTAGGTATAATTGCACTAATCAATGTATGCTTTGACTTGTAATTAAGAATGACTTAAGAATTATTCCTCTAATATTCTACCTGACCATGCTAATGCCATAGAAATGAGTACTTTGAGTGATTTGTTATCATTGATCAATACTTATCACATATATGTCTTATCCTATGACTTACCCCTGTTATAAGTAGAATATTGGTTATGGTTTACTTCTCCTTCAATAGTATAAGTTATCAATACATGTCCATGCTAGACCTTCCCTGTGGTAAAAATATAAATAACGATACCTAGAATACTCTCGGGTAAAATACTACAATGGTATATTATCTGTGCGCTTGTAGATCCTTTTCATTCATATATTTATTTATTCTTCCTAGTCACATAATTAATAAAGAATTACTTAGTATTATTCTAGTAGTAATGTTGTGTAGTACCAACAAGTATCTCTAATGTCATCACTAGGGATGACTACCTAGTAGAATTAGGAGATATAGGTTTATAATAGGTGTCTATTAAAAAACAAGTGACACATTAATAAATACCAAAAAGCATTTCTGGCACTGTTGCTATGGACTAAATTTAAAACTTTATTCTTAGTAGGGATGCTAAGAAATATCAATAGGGCCCTGGAGCGGTACTTTCGGTGATCCTGCAAAACAGAGCAAGTTACACGAGGAAATCGGGACAGGTTGTCGACTGATCACCGAACAACTGACACCTTACCGAGTTCTCATCATCTCTCAGCTTTGAGCTCAGGGGTTCTACTAGACGGTCTTTGCATGTGAGCTAGGATTTTGGACCCAGCACCTTGTTGGTAACAACCAGCACCTGAAGCACGGTCATCGGCTCGATGGGCTCTCCTAACAGACTGACAGCGTCGGGAGAGTCGCACATCCGGGACTGTCGATGGCAAAAAGTGAACTCACCGCCGGCACATATAACAAGCTAAGAGAAACCATATGGAGGAGATCCTGAGCTCTCTACGGACTTAGGAGGACAACTGTAACACCTCGGGTGTTTAAAAT
This sequence comes from Miscanthus floridulus, assembly GCF_019320115.1. NCBI lineage: Eukaryota > Viridiplantae > Streptophyta > Magnoliopsida > Poales > Poaceae > Miscanthus > Miscanthus floridulus. The sequence continues at coordinate 74,133,675 of NC_089588.1, forward strand.
ACTAAAACCTGACATGTCATCATATGCATTGCAAAGCATTTGGCATTTGGTGAAAACTTTGAGATGCATACACTAAAACGAGTTTATATTCATGTGGTATGTGTTGGATTGTATTGTTTGACTTAAATTCAAAGTTTGTTTGGATTTTTGAATTTTTCGAGAAAACCCCGATTTTCAGCATTTAAATTCTACCCTGAAAATCCATTTCAAAATCTAAGCATATTTTGGGGTTGATCCCAAAAGCAAAAGTGTAGAGCTTAACAAGTTATACAAAGTTTATTTTTGGAGTTTTTCAAGTTGTTTAGAAAAATTTGGAGTAATTCAAAAAGGCGTAATTCGTTAAATATCCCCTATTTGAATTTAAAAGATCATTTCAAAATCTAGACCGAACTAGAAGATGGTTATAAAAGCAAAGTTGTAGAACTTTTGATTTTGAACAACTTTTGTTTTTGGAGATTTTTGAGTTGTTATGAAAATTTGAGAGTAATTTGTGAATTTTGGCGAATGGCAAACTTGTGAATATTGTGAACAGTGTTCACCGCCGAAGCTACATGGCCGGCGACCGTCTTCGACGTTCCAGGCGTGCGCGTGGCGGCCTTGGCTTCACGCTGGCGCGGGAAAGGCGTCGCCGTGGCTTCTCCTTGCTTCCTTGGCCGCCCTATAAAGCTCCGACGCCGTCGTCTTTGCCCTTTCTTCTTGCTCTGTTTTCCCGTCGCCGCTGCTCCACTCCGGCGAGCCCGTGCCGTCGTTGTCGTGCTCCACCGTCGCTGATAAGCTAGTCCCAGCTCCGCCTTAACCTTACGCGTCCAACCGACCCATCAATTCAGCTTAATTTCGCTGGGAACCGCCACTCGTCGTGTTTCTTCTCCACGACCGGCAGCCCCGCCGTCGAGCCCGCGTCGCCGTGGCCAGCGCGCTACGGTGAGTCTCTGCCCTTGCCGAGTCTTGTTTCGGCTTCGCTGCAATGATGTAGTGCTTTGTGACCCATTGATTTCTCATTTTGACCACCACAGCTACCGGAGCATCGCCGTCGTCGAAGATCGCTCCGCCGTGACCGCTGTCAACGTCGACCCGTGTCATCGTAGCTTATCCGGTCTCGTTCTTTGCTCCAACGTGTTCGTGGTGAGCTACTGGACCTTCCCATGCCCTCTGTTTCACCGTTTTCGGCTTCATTTCGCCGGCGTAGCGTAGCCGCGCCGTCATGGCCGCCATGGCCGGCGTAGTGCTCGGTCCAGGCAGTAATTGGTCGCGTTTGTGCCACAAATCGGTGCGCCATGATGTAGTGATCATGTTAGTACCTTCGCCGTCGCCGTTGATCTCGCCGTCGTCGAGATATCGCCGGTCAGCGCCATCATCGCCGTAGTCAACGTCGGAGGTTGAAGATGACATGTGGGACCCGGGTGTCAATGACTCAACGTTCAAATGGATTTTTTTCTATTTTTCAGAATTAAATGAATAGTGCTGTAATTTGTTATTTTTGTGTAGAATTATTTAGAGCTCCAAAAATTACGAAAATTTTTGTGTGAATTCTCTATGATGTATATTATATGACAAAAATTTGAAATATTGGTTTTCAGTATTTTTGGGGTATGATAAAAATTGCTCAATTAATTAATAAATGACTTTCCATGATTTTTCTAGGCTTATTTACTTGTCCAAAAATTATGAAATTTGTTTTGCCACTTAGTTATCCTGTAATGAACATTTACTAAAATTTTGAGCTCAATTAGAATAAGTTGATTTATTTCATAATTTTGAATTAAATAATTAATTCATAAAAGCAAATAGTAACCTTTAATGATTTAGGTTTTGTTTGAAATTTTGGATTGAGTGATGACCTTGGCTCATTAGTTGATAATGATCCTTGGCAATTGATGTATGTGTTACAAAAAAAAAAGATTTAGTTTGTTTGACTTGCAACTGTACCGCGAAGGAAAGTTGTATTCAAATTCTTAATTTTTGTATCCATCATCGAGCATCATGTTTCGTATTCCGCATCATGTTAAACATGGTATTGTTATTACGTGTAGTGAACGAAGGTGAACACGTGGTAGTTAATCAAGCTGTTGAGGAGGTTAATCCTTCTGTTGAGGTCGGATCGAATACTTGTGTGACGTCGCAGGAATCGGACTTTTCCGTCAACGAAGGCAAGCCCCGGATGCATACAACCCTACCTTGTGTTTTACAAATTAATTTTGCTTTTGCTTTTCGTTACTGCATTAAGTGATTAGGAGTTAAGTAAGAGCCTAATTGGTGCATTACCATCCTTGTTATTCCATATTTACCATATTACCAGTTTTTTTTTAAACTCGTATATGCCTAGTTTTGCTTAGCTATGCGTAGAACGATAAAAGTCGGGTGATTACCTGTCACCTGCAAGTTTTAAATGGAACATTGGTTAATTATGTTAGCATGTGATATGGGAATGTGGAGTAATAAATCTAGACCGGGCGGACTCGGTGTGTGTGAGCCACAAGACATGGAGGTCTTGTGAGCGGGTTCTTTCCGCCTGTGTCGATTAAGGCACGTCCGTTGTTGAATTGCATGAGGTGAGAATTTGTAGTACTAACCACATACTCCGGTAAGCCTGAACTTGGCGATTCTATTACGAGAATGGCTACTCGCGCACTGGGAGTGGAGAGATGGCGGGAATAGCGTGTACCCACGTGGCAACGGGCTGGACTGGTGGAGTACTGTATTCTCGGGTGGCGCGGACCCGTTCTTGCTTTAGAGGATCCGAGGGTAGGTTGATATATGTGAGTCGGGGACCTGCATATGTCGTGTGGTCTGGAATCCCCAGCTGGGTTTAATCGGTTCGAATCGTCGTTGCTCCTCGGTTATGGAGACTCAACTCACTGTTCATCCTCGTAGAATTAATAACTGGAACTTGAGAATGGTTGATGAAGGTGTTGGATATGAAGTTTCATGATCTCATCATGGATCGTGTCAGCTTTGTATATGATTTTATGAAGCTTTCTATATAAAGAATTTTGTTAAAGAGCTTTTACGCAAAAGAACTTTGATTATTGTTAAAGCCATACCTTGAATCCTATAAACCTGCATTCCTGAGTTATCAGTCCTTATTTCGGTTAAGTCTTGTTGAGTACTTTTGTACTCAGGGTTCGTTGACCCTTGTTGCAGGTGAGCCTCATGAGCAGATCTGTTGTGGATCGTGCTGCATGACAGTTGTACCTTGTGATGACGATGAGAAGTAAATGTGTGGCCCTTGGGCAGAGCAGCCTCATTGTGTGTTTTGTATTATATTATAATGCCACTCCACTTCTACTATGGTTTGTAATAATTATCGAACTTAGTTTGTAAGGTTTGAAACAACTGGTTTGTAAACTATGTTATCATAAGACTTCTGCTGTTTTTACTCTGGTGTAGATATTTGAATAAATGTTGTAATACTGCAATAACTCTGTAACGTGATCCTGCTCGGAAATCGTGGATGATTCGGGGTTCCCCGAGGACACCCGACAGTCTTTTTAAGTTATTGGAAACGTATGCATAAATGTCAAAGGTCATCGGACAGTGACAGGTGCATGTGGGCCCTATAACTTAGGAGGTTCTGCCATAGAATGGTATCGGAGCGATCGTTACAAGGTTTTTGTTGTATTGTTTTACAAAAACTTCAAAAGGATTTGGATGACTAAATTTAACTTGATAATTTGGTCCAAATTGCTTCTGACTTATCTTATTTCTTTCTCACCATTCCTTATTTGATTAAAAGGGTCTTGTGTGGTGGAGTAGTAATCTTACTATGCCCTATATAAAAATAAATGTTGTTTATGTGTATTATAAGCTTTGATGTTTTTGTTCGTAAGAACGATTCATGCATCATTATTAATTCACTCGTTACTTCCTTCACCTATTAGTCTGGAGTTGAGTAGTGAGACTGGTTTGAGTAATGTAATCCATCATAGCTGCTCTTTAGACTTTGATCAAATGGTCTTACTTGGATTAAATTGGTTTCCTACAGTATGGCTCGTGCCAAGATGACGCCCCGTAAGTCCACTGGACCCAATGGAGTTCCTCGTCACCAACTTGCCCCTAGAAACGATGGTGCTAGCAGTAGCAGTTCTAGGCCTGATCCCCAAGCAGAGATACAGAGGATTTCTGTAGAATTAGCACAAGCTACTAGAGATAGGGCTTTGGATGCTATACAGTTAGGAGAATTACAGGATCAATTGAGGCGTCTCACCACCGCACACAGGAACTGCGAAAGCATGTTAGTTCGTACGGTGGAGGGACGAAATGAGGCTTGGCATAGGGAAGATGTAGCTAGAGCTAGAACTCATGAGCTAGAATTCTATGTAGAAGATTTAGAAGAACATAATACCTATCTACATGAGGAAGTTCATAGGCTTAGTAATCTACTAAACCCAAATCATGAGCCTCAAGCGGATGCCATGGACCCAGGTGTCATCCTTGCTGATGAAAGTGAATCAGAAGAGGAAGAAGAAGAAGATCCTGAAGAATTAGTAATGATAGATGAAAGTGATGATGAAGGCGGTAACAATTCCAGAATGGATACCGAGCCTGAAGTTTGAAGTAATCACGGAAAAGAGTAGAGTTGTGTAATAGAAGATCTAGTTAAGCTAGTAGTCTTGTTTAGATGTGTTCTTGTGTTTAAATAAGTGGCATCGATGTAATGCGGGTAGTAAGCTCTTTGATCTTTGAATAAAGACTTGTGAATAAAGTTTGGTTTGTTATGAACAGATGCGTCGTACGCGGGGATCGCATATTCCTGGTACTTCACAAGATGATGATGATATCCCCAACCCGCCACCAATGCCGACCAATCTGGCTGATGCTATCGCTGCATTAGTCAATGTGACTGTGGAAAATTCTCGTTTGCTTCATGAGATGGCTCAAAGTAATCAGAATCAGATGCATGGAAACCGTGGCCGCAATCATAACAGGCATGAGGCTACCTATGTGGATTTCACGGATACAAAACCCCCGGTGTTCACCAAGGCAGATGAACCACTAGAGGCTGATGACTGGCTTAGGACCATGGAGCAGAAATTTGATCTTATTCACTGCACAGAGTTTCAGAAGCCGGTGTTTGCTGCCCAGCAACTTAGAGGTGCAGCTGGTGCTTGGTATGCAAATCTGATGGCCATGCAACCCGCAGGCATTCCGTTAACTTGGACAGAATTTCGCACTGCTTTCAGAGCCCATTATATCCCGGAAGGAGTGATGGCTATGAAACTGGATGAATTCCTTGCTTTGAAGCAAGGAGATCAAACCGTAATGCAGTATGTGGGAAGATTTAATCATCTGTCGCAGTATGCATCTGAACATGTCAATACGGATGCCAAGAAAAAGAAATGGTTCATGAGAGGTCTGAATACCAAACTGCAGACAATGATGACAGCCTGTACGAATATCACTTATCATGAGGCAGTAAATATTGCAATTGCTTCAGAGGCAAAGTATCGGCAGCATAAGGAGCTCAAGAAGAAAAAGAATGTGCCGTCTGGACCTTTTGGTGGAAACCAAAAGAGGCAGAGAGTGATTTATCATCCCGTAAACCATTATCGTCCTCCTTATCGTCCGCCGCAGTTCCAAGCCGGGCAACAGTCAAATGTCCGTCCTGCTATAACCTATCCGAACTCACAGTCAACCAATGCTTCTGGTGGCAATGTTCCAACATCCCAGGGTCACAACTATCCGTGTTACAATTGTGGAAGGACTGGTCATTTCTCCAGGGAATGTCCATATCCTAGGCAGGCTAATCAAAATTATCAGAAGACCCCTACCAATCAACAACAGGGTCAGGCACCAAACAAGAACCACAATCAGAATGCTCAGAAGGGCAAAGATGAGAAGAAGACAGGACGGGTGTTCTATATTCAAGCTGGAGAAATTCCAGAAGGGGAACCAGTGATGATGGGTATGTTTCCTGTTGCCAATCACCCTGCAGTTATACTTTTTGATTCTGGCGCATCGCATTCATTCATCAATAGAACATTTGTCGTGAAGCATGAAATTTCAATTGGGGCAACAAAGGAAAGTTTCTTTATACAGTCGCCCGGGGGACGTCTATGTACTAAGGAAATGGTATACCAGGTACCCGTAAACCTGGGTGGGCATATTTTTCCCACTACCATGATTATCCTTAAGGATCAAGATATAGATGTAATCTTGGGAATGAATTGGATGTATCAGCATAAGGCTGTTATAGATGCTTTGAATAGGACCTTAAGAGTGAGTTTGCCTGATAGTAATTCTCAACTTCTTATCCAACTTCCAACCCTAAGAAGATCAGTGAGCAAGATTTGTGCAGCTGCTGTCAAAGAGATTAGAGATATTCCGGTAGTGTGTGAATTTCCGGATGTGTTTCCTGAAGATTTACCCGGTCTACCACCTGATAGGGATGTACAGTTTAACATAGAGTTACAACCTGGAACAGCTCCGATTTCTCGGAGAGCTTATAGGATGCCACCTAAGGAATTAGCCGAGTTGAAAGCTCAGTTACAAGAATTAATTGAGAAGGGGTTTATCCAACCTAGTTCTTCACCTTGGGGATGTCCGGCAATTTTTGTGAAAAAGAAAGATGAGACCCTAAGGTTATGTGTTGACTATCGTCCGTTGAATGAAGTGACCATCAAGAATAAGTATCCATTACCTCGGATAGATTTGCTTTTTGATCAATTGGCCGGAGCCAAAGTTTTCTCTAAGATAGATTTGAGATCAGGGTATCACCAAATTAAGATAAAGCCTGAAGATATTCCCAAAACGGCATTTACCACAAGATATGGATTATATGAATACTTGGTGATGTCTTTTGGTTTGACAAATGCTCCAGCTCATTTCATGTACCTGATGAATTCAGTATTCATGCCTGAACTAGACAAGTTTGTAGTGGTATTTATAGATGATATACTAGTATATTCCAAGAATAAGAAAGAACATGCGGAACACCTCAGAATTGTTCTGACTCGTTTGAGAGAACATCGATTGTATGCCAAGTTCAGCAAGTGTGATTTTTGGCTTAAGGAAGTGCAATTTCTTGGACATGTCTTGTCAGCCGAAGGAGTTGCAGTTGATCCCGGCAAAGTGAGGGATGTGCTTGATTGGAAACCGCCAACCACAGTTCATCAAGTTCGGAGTTTTCTGGGATTGGCGGGGTATTACCGTCGGTTTATTCTAGAATTCTCTAAAATATCAAAACCTATAACTGAATTGTTGAAGAACCAAGTCAAGTTCGTCTGGTCATCAGATTGTGAAGAGGCTTTCCAGACTTTGAAAAGGCTGTTGACTACTGCACCAGTGTTAGCTCAACCTGATATCGAGAAACCGTTTGATGTTTATTGTGATGCTTCAGGTATTGGTATTGGATGTGTGTTGATGCAAGAAGGCCGAGTCATTGCCTATGCATCCAGGCAACTTAAGCAACATGAAGAACACTATCCGACTCATGATCTAGAGTTAGCAGCTGTGGTTCATGCTCTAAAGATTTGGCGACATTACCTGCTTGGTAATACGTGCCATATGTATACAGACCACAAAAGCTTAAAGTATATCTTTACTCAGTCAGAATTGAACATGCGACAAAGAAGATGGTTAGAACTGATTAAGGATTATGATTTGGAAGTACATTATCACCCGGGTAAAGCAAATGTGGTTGCAGATGCCCTTAGTCGCAAAAGTTATTGCAATTGTCTGACAGTGAGAACAATGGGTTTGAATTTATGCCAAGAAATGGAGAAGTTGAATGTAGAAGTAATTCAACAAGGAAGTTTGACCAACATAATTGTTGAAGCTACTATTCGAGATCAAGTTATTGCCGCTCAGAAGGAAAACAAGGGTATAGCCCATATCAAAGAAAAAGTCAAGAATGGAAGAGCGGAATGCTTTAGCATAGATGATGAAGATGTGTTATGGTTCAAGGATCGCCTGGTGGTACCAAAAGTTCCTGAGTTGCGGCAGTCAATTCTAGATGAGGCACATGCTACTAGGTTATCTATCCATCCGGGAAGCAACAAGATGTACCATGATTTGAAGCAAAGATTCTGGTGGACTAAAATGAAAATAGAGATTGCTAGATATATAGCGAAGTGTGATACCTGTCAAAAGGTGAAAGCTATACATTTGAGGTCTGCTGGTGAGTTACAACCATTACCTATTCCATCTTGGAAGTGGGAGGACATCAGTATGGATTTTATTGTTGGTCTACCCAAGACATCAAAGGGATTTGACTCAGTATGGGTTATTGTAGATCGACTCACTAAGTCAGCACATTTTCTTCCAGTCAAGACCATATATCCTACGATCCAATATGCTAAGATGTATTTGGCAAGAATCATGAGTCTCCATGGAGTACCCAAGACTATAGTGTCAGATAGGGGTACACAATTTGTCTCCAGCTTTTGGAAACACTTACATGCTTCGTTAGGTACCAAACTTCTATATAGTACAGCTTATCATCCGCAGACTGATGGACAAACTGAAAGAGTCAATCAGGTGCTTGAAGATATGTTAAGGTGTTGTGCCCTTAACTATTCTAATAAGTGGGATGAGTGCTTACCTTTGGCCGAGTTCTCATACAACAATAGTTATCAGGAAAGCATTAAAATGGCTCCATTTGAAGCACTCTATGGTCGTAGATGCAGAACATCATTGAGTTGGTCCGAGCCAGGAGAGAGAAGGTTCTTTGGAGTTGACCTTGTGAAAGAAACAGAAGACAAGGTTAGACAAATACAGAGTAATCTGAAGATAGCTCAGTCCCGCCAAAAGAGTTATGCGGATAGACGACGGAGACCATTGGTATTCAACAAAGGAGATTTTGTATATCTGAAAGTATCACCAATGAAGGGAGTTAACCGTTTTGGTGTTAAAGGAAAGTTGGCACCCCGATATATTGGACCATATCAAATTTTGGAAAGGTATGGAAAAGTGGCATATCGCTTGAAATTACCTGAACATCTCACAGCTGTGCATGATGTGTTCCATGTTTCTCAATTGAAGAAGTGTCTCCGAGTGCCTGAACAGAATGTTGAAGTTGAAGGAGTGGAACTAGAACCGGATTTAACTTATTCCGAATATCCTATCCGAGTGTTAGATCAGAAAGATCGTGTTACTCGAAGACGGACAATCAAGTTCTATAAAATACAATGGAATCAACATTCAGAAGAGGAAGCTACCTGGGAATCAGAAGATTACTTGTTAGAAAAGTTTCCAGAGTTTCTAGCGTCAATATAGAATAGAATAATGTTAGTTGAGCTCGGTTACTACAAATTGTGTTTTGTAAAAGAACCTTAGTTGTTTTATGGAAAAGTTCTGGATGTTTTTGGATTGGCACATTTCCTTTTCCATTACTTACTCTATGACTTTGAATCTCGGGGCGAGATTTCTTTTAGGGGGAAGGATTGTAACACCTCGGGTGTTTAAAATACTAAAACCTGACATGTCATCATATGCATTGCAAAGCATTTGGCATTTGGTGAAAACTTTGAGATGCATACACTAAAACGAGTTTATATTCATGTGGTATGTGTTGGATTGTATTGTTTGACTTAAATTCAAAGTTTGTTTGGATTTTTGAATTTTTCGAGAAAACCCCGATTTTCAGCATTTAAATTCTACCCTGAAAATCCATTTCAAAATCTAAGCATATTTTGGGGTTGATCCCAAAAGCAAAAGTGTAGAGCTTAACAAGTTATACAAAGTTTATTTTTGGAGTTTTTCAAGTTGTTTAGAAAAATTTGGAGTAATTCAAAAAGGCGTAATTCGTTAAATATCCCCTATTTGAATTTAAAAGATCATTTCAAAATCTAGACCGAACTAGAAGATGGTTATAAAAGCAAAGTTGTAGAACTTTTGATTTTGAACAACTTTTGTTTTTGGAGATTTTTGAGTTGTTATGAAAATTTGAGAGTAATTTGTGAATTTTGGCGAATGGCAAACTTGTGAATATTGTGAACAGTGTTCACCGCCGAAGCTACATGGCCGGCGACCGTCTTCGACGTTCCAGGCGTGCGCGTGGCGGCCTTGGCTTCACGCTGGCACGGGAAAGGCGTCGCCGTGGCTTCTCCTTGCTTCCTTGGCCGCCCTATAAAGCTCCGACGCCGTCGTCTTTGCCCTTTCTTCTTGCTCTGTTTTCCCGTCGCCGCTGCTCCACTCCGGCGAGCCTGTGCCGTCGTTGTCGTGCTCCACCGTCGCTGATAAGCTAGTCCCAGCTCCGCCTTAACCTTACGCGTCCAACCGACCCATCAATTCAGCTTAATTTCGCTGGGAACCGCCACTCGTCGTGTTTCTTCTCCACGACCGGCAGCCCCGCCGTCGAGCCCGCGTCGCCGTGGCCAGCGCGCTACGGTGAGTCTCTGCCCTTGCCGAGTCTTGTTTCGGCTTCGCTGCAATGATGTAGTGCTTTGTGACCCATTGATTTCTCATTTTGACCACCACAGCTACCGGAGCATCGCCGTCGTCGAAGATCGCTCCGCCGTGACCGCTGTCAACGTCGACCCGTGTCATCGTAGCTTATCCGGTCTCGTTCTTTGCTCCAACGTGTTCGTGGTGAGCTACTGGACCTTCCCATGCCCTCTGTTTCACCGTTTTCGGCTTCATTTCGCCGGCGTAGCGTAGCCGCGCCGTCATGGCCGCCATGGCCGGCGTAGTGCTCGGTCCAGGCAGTAATTGGTCGCGTTTGTGCCACAAATCGGTGCGCCATGATGTAGTGATCATGTTAGTACCTTCGCCGTCGCCGTTGATCTCGCCGTCGTCGAGATATCGCCGGTCAGCGCCATCATCGCCGTAGTCAACGTCGGAGGTTGAAGATGACATGTGGGACCCGGGTGTCAATGACTCAACGTTCAAATGGATTTTTTTCTATTTTTCAGAATTAAATGAATAGTGCTGTAATTTGTTATTTTTGTGTAGAATTATTTAGAGCTCCAAAAATTACGAAAATTTTTGTGTGAATTCTCTATGATGTATATTATATGACAAAAATTTGAAATATTGGTTTTCAGTATTTTTGGGGTATGATAAAAATTGCTCAATTAATTAATAAATGACTTTCCATGATTTTTCTAGGCTTATTTACTTGTCCAAAAATTATGAAATTTGTTTTGCCACTTAGTTATCCTGTAATGAACATTTACTAAAATTTTGAGCTCAATTAGAATAAGTTGATTTATTTCATAATTTTGAATTAAATAATTAATTCATAAAAGCAAATAGTAACCTTTAATGATTTAGGTTTTGTTTGAAATTTTGGATTGAGTGATGACCTTGGCTCATTAGTTGATAATGATCCTTGGCAATTGATGTATGTGTTACAAAAAAAAAAGATTTAGTTTGTTTGACTTGCAACTGTACCGCGAAGGAAAGTTGTATTCAAATTCTTAATTTTTGTATCCATCATCGAGCATCATGTTTCGTATTCCGCATCATGTTAAACATGGTATTGTTATTACGTGTAGTGAACGAAGGTGAACACGTGGTAGTTAATCAAGCTGTTGAGGAGGTTAATCCTTCTGTTGAGGTCGGATCGAATACTTGTGTGACGTCGCAGGAATCGGACTTTTCCGTCAACGAAGGCAAGCCCCGGATGCATACAACCCTACCTTGTGTTTTACAAATTAATTTTGCTTTTGCTTTTCGTTACTGCATTAAGTGATTAGGAGTTAAGTAAGAGCCTAATTGGTGCATTACCATCCTTGTTATTCCATATTTACCATATTACCAGTTTTTTTTTAAACTCGTATATGCCTAGTTTTGCTTAGCTATGCGTAGAACGATAAAAGTCGGGTGATTACCTGTCACCTGCAAGTTTTAAATGGAACATTGGTTAATTATGTTAGCATGTGATATGGGAATGTGGAGTAATAAATCTAGACCGGGCGGACTCGGTGTGTGTGAGCCACAAGACATGGAGGTCTTGTGAGCGGGTTCTTTCCGCCTGTGTCGATTAAGGCACGTCCGTTGTTGAATTGCATGAGGTGAGAATTTGTAGTACTAACCACATACTCCGGTAAGCCTGAACTTGGCGATTCTATTACGAGAATGGCTACTCGCGCACTGGGAGTGGAGAGATGGCGGGAATAGCGTGTACCCACGTGGCAACGGGCTGGACTGGTGGAGTACTGTATTCTCGGGTGGCGCGGACCCGTTCTTGCTTTAGAGGATCCGAGGGTAGGTTGATATATGTGAGTCGGGGACCTGCATATGTCGTGTGGTCTGGAATCCCCAGCTGGGTTTAATCGGTTCGAATCGTCGTTGCTCCTCGGTTATGGAGACTCAACTCACTGTTCATCCTCGTAGAATTAATAACTGGAACTTGAGAATGGTTGATGAAGGTGTTGGATATGAAGTTTCATGATCTCATCATGGATCGTGTCAGCTTTGTATATGATTTTATGAAGCTTTCTATATAAAGAATTTTGTTAAAGAGCTTTTACGCAAAAGAACTTTGATTATTGTTAAAGCCATACCTTGAATCCTATAAACCTGCATTCCTGAGTTATCAGTCCTTATTTCGGTTAAGTCTTGTTGAGTACTTTTGTACTCAGGGTTCGTTGACCCTTGTTGCAGGTGAGCCTCATGAGCAGATCTGTTGTGGATCGTGCTGCATGACAGTTGTACCTTGTGATGACGATGAGAAGTAAATGTGTGGCCCTTGGGCAGAGCAGCCTCATTGTGTGTTTTGTATTATATTATAATGCCACTCCACTTCTACTATGGTTTGTAATAATTATCGAACTTAGTTTGTAAGGTTTGAAACAACTGATTTGTAAACTATGTTATCATAAGACTTCCGCTGTTTTTACTCTGGTGTAGATATTTGAATAAATGTTGTAATACTGCAATAACTCTGTAACGTGATCCTGCTCGGAAATCGTGGATGATTCGGGGTTCCCCGAGGACACCCGACAGTCTTTTTAAGTTATTGGAAACGTATGCATAAATGTCAAAGGTCATCGGACAGTGACAGGTGCATGTGGGCCCTATAACTTAGGAGGTTCTGCCACAACAACGGACTAGATGGTCGTGACCTAGGGCGTGCTAATCAATTTGACCCTGTAATTGACTAGGAGAGAAAGATAATCAATAATTTAAGGTGGAACATGGTAAGGATGAAAACAGACGGAATCGAACGGAGAACTCCTCAACCGTTTTCTACTTTTACATTTGAATACGAAAACGAAAACGAAAGCGGACAAACCGAACACGAAAACGAACACGAACTTACGGAATATCGAGAATTTCGAAAACGAAACAATTCGAGCGGAATTATATCGAACACGGTCGGTATACGAAAACTCAATACGAAATACCGACCCGTAGACCAAGTGCATGACTAAGTGCATACATGATCAAGTTCAAGTGCATATAATAATTAACAAGTGCATATTATAGAAACATGAACTCGAACTGAGTCAGAATAATTTTATTAATCTTTTTAGAATAGATGTAGTATTTTATTTTAAAGATTTATTCAGATTTTTCTTTTGAGTAACAAAGATTTATTCGGCTGATGCAAAAACTATCAAATGATTGACTTTGCAGGTGGGGGTTAAACCGATGAGCTTGATGGGCTATGGCCCAGGTGGGCTTTCGTGTAGATGCTGCCGGTTTCCTGACATTTAGCACCATCTCATGAGGTGAAGAGAGACGAGGCTGAGCGCCGTCTATAAGAGAGGGCAGCTGGCCACCAGTAGAAAGAACACAGCTGCGTGGTGAACAACCTGTAATTGGGCTGTATGACCTGTGCAGTTGGCCAAATTCGGTTTAAACCGAATTTTCAATTCGGAATATTTCAAATTAAAAGTAGAAAAGTAGAAAACAGTCGGAAAAATGTCTAAACCGTTTTCTACTTTTACATTTGAAATACGAAACATCTGAAATGCGAAAGCGAAAACGGTGAAGTCGGACAAGAAAATGCGGATTCGATCGGATTAAATATAAAAAAACGATGCGGTTCGGTTCGGGATATTTCCGTTCCGTTTTCATCCTTAGAACATGGTAGATAGTTGATATGAATGAAAGCATTTGCATTGACTATACCCTGTATTGGCTCAAAGATCAGGACAAAAACAAGTACAATAATAAAAGCCAATACACTTGCAATGCACGGGCCATCGGCAAAAATAGCCGGCTCTAGAGTAAATAGATGGATATCACGTGAACAATCACTTATCCAGTATAGATGGATCTACAAGCTCATCAAATCTAACCTATCATCATTAGCTGAGGGGGTCGAGCAAGTCAAAAATAGCTATAATAATGATAACAAATTAAACTCTTAAAATACATAGATCTATCCATATCTAGACAAGATTATGAGCACTTGTTATGAGCGTGAAAGCATAAGCAACCAATCGAGGGGCCGATCTAAGTGGTTTTTGTCATATAACATGTGAACGTTTAACCACCAAAGCATAAGTAAATCTACAAACTGACCAAACCCAATTTATGGCACTATCAATAGGTCGACCGAATCGATGCAGCATTGATAGTAGAATGACAAATTGCAAGCCTAGCGATATATAAACGTACTTATGTTTTGACGGAATCGTGGATGCATGCCATACATGTGAAAGCTTAGGCTATTGGTTAAAATAACCGATAGAAACATAGCAAATGGGTGACGTCATGTCTCCCTTAACGAGTAGATCCATTAACCAACAATACCCGATCTAGTGCGCTACCAACAGGTTGGTAACCAAGACAGCAAATCAGATATTAATGACTAACAAACTTATTCCTTAATGGAAACAGGGCTTCAAACACCCACTCTGATCGATCAAGACTAGGATAAAATGGTCGATAAACGGGGTCTAACGTAAACAGTTGGATTTAGCATAAAAATAGTCGACAGATGATAGATTGAAAGATGAAGACCGAGAAATCTTTAATCCAGATTGAGCAATAGGTGATATTATGCTAAATAGTAAACTATTTAACATAATATTGATAACTAATCCATATAAAAATTTGTATGAGATCGAGCCAGACCGATGCAACCATACAAATTTTGATAAGAATCAAAGGGAAACTTATATCAGTAATTGTAAGAGATGTGAGCCAGACCAATGCAACCTTAACTGATGATAACTAACTTATTCAGAGCTTGCAAGAGGTCAGACCTAACCGATGCAGCCTTATGAACAAAGTACAAGTCATGACGGATACTCACAAACAAGACGAAGGTTGGACCTAACCGATGGCAGCCCTGCTTGCTCGAAGAAGTCACCAAGATCTACTCTACTCCTACTCCTTAGCATGGCATGGGGCCAAAAAAAAGTAAAGGTACTTGTTTTGATTGATGTGTGGATGTCTATTACAATAGCCAGGGTTCAATATTTATACCCGAGGCTCGACTATGAGTCCTGGTCGTACAAGACCAGTTAAAAACTTGGTAAAAGAGAACGAAACTTTCTAGATCTTTGATAACTAGGACCTCAATCTTTACCTTCTATGGAGTCTGACGTGTCTTCCTACTTCATGTCTTGCTGTCTTCATCGATAGGGCCCATTTCCTTGAGATGATGTCATCACCTTATCCTGTCGTTTTGCCTATCCGATTATGCATCTACCACGACTTTCTTTGGTAAGTTCTGAATTATGGGGTTCTATGCGACGAACCAAAATTTGGTGTCAACACATGCCCCCCAAATTTGGGATAAAATGATTTTGTTTCAAAATTCTCTTCTACATCACCTTTAGAAGTTGCTGGTACGCTCTACTAGAGACTGAAAGAATCATCATGGGTCTGCTTGGCTCAACTCTTACTTCATGCTTCCTGTTATCATAGGCTTCATGGGCATGTTACACTTTTGCCACCATCCCACATTCCAGGGCCTCATGGGTGCACTATTGGTTCACAGGTGTCTAGACTCAATTCCCTTGATGAATAAAAATATCGGCCCAAACTCACTAAAAGAACTTCAAGCTTCGACCATGCTCACTTCATCTTCATTTTTTTGAGGACCTCCAGCTCTGCTGGACCCTCCATGGACCATTATCTCATCATGAAAACCATTTGAGGCTAGAAGAATTCTTGTGTCCAGGGTGATTGTGTCACCCATTTTAGCGCCTTGACAAGCAAGGGAACTAGCCACCGTGGCTAGAAGAATTCTTGTGATATCACCTGAGTCTTCTCATCGTCGGTATGAGGCTATTCTAGTGCTTGCAAGGGCTTGAATGTGTGGACACCTTCCCCTTGTTTGCTCTGCCTATGCCAAGAAGCCTGTGAAATAAATCAATATGTTCTTGGTGGGCTATCACCTTCCCCCTGATGCTACTTCCATGTTTAGCTGATGTGGCCTTTCACCCATGATGTTTATCGACCTTGTGGGGTCTGGACTCCCTTTAATCCAATGAAGTCTTCTTGGATTGGTTAGTCAACATCATGTGTAATCTTCTCTGCAACAAACCCCTGAGATCCGAGATGTTCACAATTATGGAATCAATAGAATTCTAAATCTCTATTTGTAATTTTTGCGACCATCGTGCTTCTTGACTCTTCATGAGCCATTCCCACAATTCTCAGAGCAACAACCCATTTCCATAACTGACTCCGATCGCACAATTCGAGGAGGTTCACTGCCGCATCTCCCTAGGCTATAAATACGGGCCATGGCTTGCAACTGAGAAACCAATCTGCCTATGCCTGCCGCTCATGATACCTTTCTCCTCTTCTTCTAGATCTCAAAATCGCTGCGTGCATCTCGAAGGGATGGAGAACAAGCGCCCTGTCGACGAGATTCCGACCGAGCTTGCACCACCGCAATAGCATTCTTGACTTCGAGGGTAAGGATAAGCATGTCTCTATTATTCTTCAAGTGGATTGGTTGATCTTTGTTTGTGCAGGGCCAATTCGAATGGTGGTGTTCCTCCTCGTGCAATCATTGGCCCCAGCGGCATACACAGTGGCTCTAGTGAACTCTCCTTTAGAATCCTTTGGTCCCTATAATGGGTATGATGTTCATCGCTTTTTTTAGGAGAGAGATGTGGTCCGGTCCTTATACTCCAATGTAGTCTGCGATCTTGGTCGAATGGACTTCCATCTGAACGCGATGCAGGATGCCCTCACCATCTTAAAGAATAGGGCTAACATGGTCCAAATGAGGTTGGCAGAGGCTGAGGCTAGAATCACAAGTGAGATCTCTTACGGCAACTCTTATCTTCATAATTCTGATTTTCTAGACCTCTAATTGCTCCTCTTTTTACTTTACCAGCCCTATTGGCGCAACTGGAAAGTCTTCAATCGGCTACATGATACGCTGAACAATCAGTCAACGATAGGGGTGCCGCACTAGCGGTTCGTCTGCATGATGTTCCAAATCATGCCAGGGAGATCGCCCTTCATGGTGTTCATCATGACACTATTGTTGCTCTGGCTATGGTGCAAGTCCGCTTAGGATAGAAGCTTTGACTTCTTCCCCATGGTTTTCTAGCGACCGATCGTCCTGAAGATCATGAAAACTTAGTTGAAGATATTTCAAACGCCGCGAATAGCATAGCCTTTTCTTCTTCAGCCGAGGACATTGTAAACAAAGTGTTTTTTGGCTTTTAGATTATAATAGGAAACTAGTGAATAAACCTTTCATGTTTGAACGGACTTTTCCCATCTTGTTTCCTTGTTTATGGTAGATTTTCTTTTATTTTTGCCCTAAAGGCGATGCGTGCCGCTCGGCTTTTCCCTCTCGGGAAGCATCGATGCTGCTCCATTTTTTGTTTTGAAGGCGATATCCTCGTATACCGGCTATAAAAGCCGACAAAAATTCAACCGGCTACCTCAGGCATCAACCCAAATACTGGGATAATATTTTCTTAAAATGTTTTCCATTGAGTGCTCTGTTGAACTCTTCACCTTCTAGAGTTTTGTAAAAGTAAACATTGCTAGTCACACATCGAGTGATACGATAAGGCCCCTCCCAATTAGGTGACCACTTGCCATACGCACTGTCTTTAGTCCCAATCGGCAAAATTAGCTTCCAAACCAATTCGCCTTCGTGGAACTGCTTGGATTTAGCCTTCTTGTCATAATATTGGGCAATCCTTAATTTGTGAGCCTCGATGTTCTCCAAAGCACGAAGCCGATGACAATTTAAATCATCTAGATCATCCATCATCTGGACCTTGTAGTCGTCGACTGTTAGGTCTTATTGATATTCAATACGTCATGATCCAGTCTTGATCTCCGAAGGAAGAACAATTGTATGTCCATAAACTAGCTCATAATGAGAACACTTAGTTGATCCATGGCATGCCATCCGATAAGCCCAAAGTGACTCATTCGACGTCAAGTGCCATTTCCTTGGCCGATCAATTACCTTCTTTTTGATCAACTTGATCAGCGTTTGATTGGATGCCTACGCTTGCCCATTGGCTTAAGCATAGTAAGGAGAAGAATTCAATAACTTAAATCCTGTATTAGTTGCAAAATTCTTGAACTCCTCGGATAAGAACATTGTCCGTTGATCAATCGTAATAGTCTAGGGAACCCCAAACTGATAAGCGATATGCTCCTAGACAAAGTCAATCATGTTCTGGGACATCACTGTCTTCATCGGGATCGCTTCAACCCACTTGGTGAAATAGTCTATCGCCACCACTATGAACTTATGACCTTTGCTAGATGACTGATAAATTTGGTCGATCAGGTTGATCCCCCAACCCCTAAATGGCCATGGCTTGATTATTGGATTCATCACTAGATATTACCAAAACTCTTTCAATCCTAGCACCATTTGTAATATTTAAAACAATATTCCAACATTGTTAGCCAAAAATAGCCTGATCTTTTGATAATCCATTTCATCTTATAAGCCGATTGATGAGCTCCACAAACTCCCTTGTGGACTTCGCCTATGAGAACTCTGGCATCTTCTTGATTCAAGCATTTGAGCAACACCCCATCGACCATTTTATAATATAGTTGATCACCAAGCAACACATATTTGATTTACTTATACCTGAACTTTCTAGAAACTCTCTATGATGGATTTCTAAGATAGTATATTATTTCACTTCTCCAATCATTGGCAACAATTTTGCTGTTGAAGACTTCTTGAATCTACTGATAACTAGAAGCGCTCTGGGCCAGCCGATTAGCTTCCTAATTTTGAGCCCTTGGGATATGCTTTATGGTGACCATGGGGAACTCATCAATTAGATCTCGACATTTCTCATAGTAATGTCTTAGGATATCATCCTTACACTCATATAGGCTGATCAATTGATTAATTATTAATCGAGAATCTCCAAATATCTCAATAGCATCGGCCCTTACTTCCTAAAGAAGTTGAAGTCCCTTGAGGATGGCCTCATATTTAGCTTGATTACTAGTGAACATTGGCTTGATGGAATAAGCAAATTCGAAACTTGACCCTCGGGGTGAAACAATAACGATGCCGATACCGCCACCCTGTTTGCATGATGAACCATCAAAGAACAACGTCCAAAGCATCGGCTCCACATATCTAATACTTGGTCCATGATGAAGAGTTACGAAGTCAGCCATTACTTGTCCCTTAACTACTTTGGCCAACGCATATCTCAAGTCAAATTCAGATAATACCAGAATCCATTTCCCTACTCTCCCATTCAGAATCGGCGTTAATAACATATGCTTGATCACGACGGCTTTAGACACCATAGTACATTCAGCCGATAGCAAATAATGCCATAATTTAGTGCACGAGAAGTATAAGCATAATCATAGCTTCTTGATGGGAGAGTATCTTATCTCTGGATCCAAAAGCCTTCTACTTAGATATAAAATGACTCATTCTTTCCCTTCAAATTCTTGCATCAAGGCCGATCCAATCGTATGGCTATCAGCCGATACGTACAATTTAAAAGGCTTACCACGCTGTGGAGGATTAGTACTAGTGGGGACTTCATATACTCCTTAATTTCATCAAATGCCTTTTGTTGTACGTCATCCCATCTAAATTCTTGTTAGCTTTTAGCTTCAATAACTTTCTAACAAATTCAAAATAAACCTCCTGATAAAATTGATCTTGATGATAAAAAATTGCAGCTGGGTCTTTGTTGGTGGGACGGCTTCATCAATGGCCTTCATACTCTTTTTTCCAACTTCAATCCCCCTTTCATGGACCATGAAACCTAGGAATCTCTAGCTGATACCCCAAAAGCACACTTGCTCGGGTTCATTTTTAAGCTGTATTTTCTTGTGCACTCCAAAGTCTCTCGCAGGTCAGCTAGGTGTTCTTTATAACTTTTGAATTTCACAACTACATCATCGATGTAAATCTCGACTATCCTACTGATCAACTTATGAAAGATATAATTCATGGCTTGCTGATAAGTTGCACTAGCATTCTTTAGGCTGAAAGTCATAACTACCCATTCATATAAATCAAGAGCTCCTAGGCATCTAAAAGTAGTTTTAGGGACATCTTCTTTGGCCATGAAAATTTGATTATAGCCTGCATTGCCATCCATAAAACTGATAACTTTGTGCAATGAAGCTGCATCAACTAAGAGGTCAGATATCAGCATCGGATAACCGTCCATTATCGTGGCTTTATTCAAATCTCTAAAGTCAATAAAGAACCTTAATTTTCCATTCTTCTAGAGCACAGGGAATATGTTCAAGATCCCCTCTGCGTAACAACATTATCGAATAAACTTAGCCTCATATAACCTTGTAATGGCTTTTTTGATATCTTTAAGTAGTTTAGGCTTAAATCTCATTGGGGCTTGTTTAAATGGTCGATATCCATCCTTAATAGACAGCCGATGTTCTACAATTGATCAGCTAAGACCAGGCATTTCATAATATTCCAAGCAAAACAATCTCGATATTCCCTCAAAAGATTTATTAATTCTTGTTTATACTCAAGATCTAATTTAGCACTTACATACATCGGGCTAGGCCTATCGCCAGGTCCAATATCGACTTCCTCTAGTAAATCGGCCGATGTAAATCCTTGCCCTAACTTTTCCTCTGTATCATCAATTGGGAAATCCATTAGGAAATATCTTCAGAGCCGACTGCTTGGATCGACTGTTGACACCCACCATCGATCTTGATGGTGCCTTCTTTCACAATCTCACTGCGGAGTCATTTGCGCTCCCTCTGTTCACACTCTAAGGGGCTTTGGGATTTGCATGTAGGATGAAGACCATATCGATATTAGCCGATGGCTTACCCTTGTTAGCTGTTTGTTTGACGTGCATGTCCGAAGTCTGCTATACTTCTAAGCTTCCAACTCTCTGTTCCTTAAACATTAAACTCTTCTTTTCCGGCTCCTTGTTAGACCTCCTAGACACCATTGGCACTCTTGACAAACATACTCCTTTACTCCTTCATCATGACTGACCTTGTTTTGATCATACACACGCTTACCTAGTCGATCGTGAACTCCATTTTTTACACACCGATCCATGTTGTTAGATTGATAACTCAAATTCTCATGGATGGACCGGCGGTTGGCTTGAAACTGTCTGAACTCTTGGTATTGATTACTGCACTCTGGGCAGTTATGTCATGTGGGTAGTTTCAAACCTTCGTTCCAATAGTGTCTGAAGAAAGGACAATTCCAATGCAGCTTAGCTTGCTCTCTTTCATACCTTTTTTCTCGCACCGACACTCATATTCTTCTTCTTTGAGTCGGCGCTAGTAGTCCTTCTCCTTCTAGGGTAGCCATTTGTTCAACAAAATCCTAGAGGTTACGTGAGGACGCATAGCACTAGCTCTAGAGGTCTCACCTTGTTAATATCGGCTCTTTTGTCGATCATGTTGCTATCTAACTTCCTTGTATTCATTAGCCGATATCTAGACTTTAGGATCACCCATCTTCTTTGACTTTAGCTGATGTTAGCACCTTTGTTTTCCCTTTGGCCAACTGGAACTCACCATAGTTGCCCCTAAAAAGGGATGCCCATCTATACCCATTGTTGGCTTCTTGGTTGATTCAAACTTGATCGTCCCTGCTCAATGGCCATCTGGACGTGCTACCTAAAGACTCTACATTCATTAGAACTGTGAGTGGTAGCATTATGAAACTTGCAGTACCTCTTCCCTTTGAGTTCTCCTGCCAATGGAATCACATGGTTTGAAGATAACTTCAATGCTTCTTTTTCAGCAAGAAGTCAAAGATCTTATCAGCCTTCTTGATATCAAAGTCATAAGCGCTCTCTGTGTCTTTCACCTGAGGACAAGACACAACACTCTTGCCCCATGACCATTTAGTAGCATCAACTTCAACCTCTTCATCCTTAGAGTCTGCATCATATGGATGCACTATGGCAACAGTACCTTTCAAGTACTTTTGCTTTTGCAGGGTCTGATGTTGGCTCTCAAAAGCTGATAGCTCTGAACCAATTGAGACAAATTCTCAAACTCTTGGCCTTCAAACTTCTCTCTTATTGCTGGTAATATCCCTTGAAGGGCCAATTCAGCCAACTGGCCATCAGACAAATTCAATGAGTAGCAATGGCTCTTCACTTCCCTGAGCCTTTGAATGAATTTAGAGCCTAACTCATTATTTCTCTACCTCATGTTTGTCAAATCTAAGATCCTTTTCTCCCATGTCCCACTATAAAAGTATGCAAGGAACTTGTGCTCTAAATTGGCCCATCTAGTGATTGAGTTTGATTCAAGCGATGAAAACCAGCTGAAGGCCGGTCCAGACAGAAACAACAGGAAGAACCTAACTCTATGCGCTTCCTCCATAGATGCTTCTCCAAGCTGAGCAAGATAATGGCTAACATACTCCAATGTGGTCATCTCATCTACTTCAATAAACTTGGAGAAATCAGGAACCTAGTAGCATGAAGGGAGTTACACAGTATCATACCAAGACAGGTATGGACGCTGATAGGAGCCAATCTAATTCTTAGGTTTCAACCCAAACTGGCTCTGCATCATAGCTGTTATCCTATTGACTAATTCATCATCATTCATGCCAGCAACCTGTTGTCTCGGCTGCCCCTGAGCGTGAGCCTGAGAGCCTTGTGTTTGAATTTGTTGACCCTAAGCCAAAGATTATTGTCCTTGGACTTGAGCTTGTTGCCCCTGGGTCTGAAGTTGTTGAATCTACTGTGGATTATAATTGTAAGGATTTTGATACCCAGGGTGCGGTAGGAGCTCATATGTGCTGGCATTATATACCAAATGATACCCTTCTGGATATTCGATCTGAGGATTGTGAGTTGCATATCCTTGCAATCTACTATTGTAATAAGCTGGATTAGTATCTCTTATGATTCATTGCACTAATGGAGCAACTTTTTGGGCTGGCTGAGGTGTTTGGTAGGAAGTATTGAATCTTCCCTGAGCCGGCTATTGCACAACCTATTGAGTGATTGGCGAGGATGGCTGCTGGACTAAATACACTTAGTTTTGTCCCATAGGATGTTGAACTATCTACATGAAAGGGGCACTTGGTGATTTCTATGCTGGCGGTTGCCCCCTGTCATTTGACCTTGCCCCCTACTATTGGAAGGGCTTGACCTTGTGCCCCTGCCGCTTGCAGGGTTTAATCTTGAGCTTGTCCTCCCGAAAGCTGCTGCGCTAGTGGCTGCTGATAGTGCCCACTACTGACTAGAACTAGGCACACTGCTTCCAACAGCTGAAGGATTATAGCTATTGAAATATGATTGTCCCACCTGATCAACAGGCGCTCTAAAGAAAACTTCTTTCATAACATTGCCAATTGTGTTGGCTAACACCTTATTGTGATTAGTAAATGCTTCGTGAATAATCTTATGGATCAATTGGGCAGTAGCTCTGGCTTCAACATCTTCACTCTGTCCATGTTGGAGGGTTCTTGGCAGGGGAGTTTTCTGGATGATTGAATCACGCGTCCTGCTGTAAGACAGCATACACTTCTCATGGAACTCCTCCACCGCCTGATCAATGAGTGCCTTCTAGTCATTAGATAGGTCTTCAAGGTTGATCTTAAGGACTGCTTGAAAGGTCCTAATGGCTAGAGGGGGGGTGAATAGCCTAATAAAAAACTTCTACAACAACACTTAACAAAAAGGTTAGACAATTATGAGGCAAAGCAAGTGTTGTGCTAGCCTACTCAAAATGCAAGCCACCTACCACAATTCTAGTTAGATAGTATCTATCCACACAATAGCTATGACACTACCTTATGTTCGTGTGCTCTCAAAAGCTAACTAAAGAGCCACACCAAACAAGCAAACAAGCTCTCACAACTAGCTACACTAAAGAGCTTGACAACTAGTTTGCGGTAAATGTAAAGAGAGTGATCAAGAGGGTTATACCGCCTTGTCGAGGAAGGAACCAATCAATCACAAGGATGAATAACAATGAAGACCAATCACCTCGGAATCAAATGATGAACACAATGATTTTTACCGAGGTTCACTTACTTGTCGTCAAGCTAGTCCTCATTGTGGCGATTCACTCACTTGGAGGTTCACACGCTAATTGGCTTCACATGCCAAACCCTCAATAGGGTGCTGCACAACCAACACAAGATGAGGATCACACAAGCCACGAGCAATCCACTAGTGTACCTTTTGGCTCTCCATCGGAGAAAGGTCAAGAACCCCTCACAATCACCACGATCAGAGCCGAAGATAATCACCAACCTCCGCTCAATTATCCTCACTGCTCCGAGCCATCTAGGTGGCGGCAAGCACCAAGAGTAACAAGCGAATCTCATAGCGAAACACAAACACCAAGTGCCTCTAGATGCAATCACTCAAGCAATGCACTTGGATTCTCTCCCAATCTCACAGAGATGATGAATCAATGATGGAGATGAGTGGGAGGGCTTTGGCTAAGCTCACAAGGTTGCTATGTCAATGAAAATGGCCAAAGGTATGAGCTTGAACTGGCCATGGGGCTTAAATAGAAGCCCCCACGAAATAGAGCCTTTGTACCCCTTCACTGGGCACAACGCGGGGTGACCGGACGCTCCGGTTGGATTGACCGGACGCTGGCCCTCAACGTCTGGTCACGTGATACACGCCATGTGTCCCTTGCTTCAAATACTATTCGTCTGATTTCAACGGTCATCTGTTGACCGAACGCAGCGCACAAACTAACCGGACGCTGAGCCTCCAGCGTCCGGTCATTTCTAGTAAGGTTCTAGAAACGATTTTCTTTGACCGGACGCGTCCGGTCATGCTTGACTGAACCCGGCAAGCGTCCGGTCACTCAATGACTTTTCTCTACGCTGCCCGACAATAGGACCAGACACTGGACCTTAGTGTTCGGTCAGTCCAAGACCCAGCGTTCGGTTGATGACCGACGCTGGTGTCTACGCTGCCACACTTGACCGGATGCACCGGTCCCTCTGAGACCAGCGTCCAGTCACTCAGTGACCAGCAAGACTAACTCCTTTTCACCTCTAACTCCTTCACCCTTGCTCAAATGTGCCAACCACCAAGTGTATCACCTTGTGCACATGTGTTAGCATATTTTCACATACATTTTCAAGGGTGTTAGCATTCCACTAGATCCTAAATGCATATGCAATGAGTTAGAGCATCTAGTGGCACTTTGATAACCGTATTTCGATATGAGTTTCACCCCTCTTAATAGTACAGCTATCAAACCTAAATGTGATCACACTCTCTAAGTGTCTTGATCACCAAAACAAATAGCTCCTATGGTTTATACCTTTGCCTTGAGCTTTTTGTTTTCTCTTTCTTCTTTCCAAGTCCAAGCACTTGATCATCATCATGTCAACACCATCATTTGCTTCACCACTTGGAATGTGCTACCTATGTTATGATCACTTGATAAACTAGGTTAGCACTTAGGGTTTCATCAATTCACCAAAACCAAACTAGAGCTTTCAATCTCCCCCTTTTTGGTAATTGATGACAACCCTTACACAAAGATATGAATTAAAATTCAATTGAATCCATGTTGCTTGCCCAAGCATATTTACTATGTGTAAAAGGATATGGACAAGTTTCATGAACTCCATATGGTAGCAGTTGCTCCCCCTACATATGTGCTAAGAGTTTAGATTGTAGCTTGCACATATGCTTAGATAGGAAATATAGGAGACAATGCCTACCAAATGATGCTAAGGTATAAAAGATGGACCTTTGAAGCGTGATACTAATTGGAGTGCACCATTATACCATCCTTAGCACCATGGTTAGCTTGATACACTTGGAAATACTTGGAAATGAAATCATTATATATCCTATACATGCTAGTATTTCATTTTATCATTCAAACCTACAACTAGCACACACCACACAAGCATGGATATTGAAATTTAAAGCTTGTGCCATGTAAGCAAACATATGAAATGCACATTCAAATGCATCATACAAGTTCATGAGCTTGCTCCCCCTACTTGTGTGCTCAAAATTTTAATTGATCCCTTTCCTTTGTCATATTTCTCCCCTTATGTCAAGTTCTCCCCATATCACTTGTATCGTTATTTCTCTTCCCCTTTGTGTTGTCTTTTCACTATCTTTGTGCACTATTTCTCCCCCTTTGTCATCAATGACCACAAAGGCTTAAATTATAGATAGGTTGAGATTATCAATGTCAATCAATGGTGTGAGGATCATATTTCCAAATTTGGTCCAATCTAGATCATTTGTCAAAGATATTTAACTCGGGTTGATCCAAGGACAAGCTTCTTCACACCTCCAAATAAGGGTTATCTTGTACCATGTTTAGTTAAACACTTAGAGTTCATTTTCTAGATTAAACACTAGGGTTACAAGCCCATAAACATGTCATATGCTACCACTTGATCAAGGCAAGTATAGAAGCAATAGTGATACCATATAAACATCAAATTCATTTGATTTTCATGAATGTGCCTAATAAAATGGAGAGATGACTAGATGCACTAAACATGTCCTTAGCAAGGATGTATGTCATGCCAATCAACTTTTACCTTGGATTGCTCAAAGGAGAGGCATGTCATAAGTGAGGGGTGCATCAACACATATTTGAGAAATCCAATATGTTCAACTCATTCCTTAGCTTGCAAAACCTTTTCTCATCTAATGGCTTGGTGAATATATTGGTAAGTTGATCTTCGGTGCCTACACTCTCAATGTAAATGTCCCCTTTTTGTTGGTGATCTCTTATGAAATGGTGGTGGACATCTATATGCTTTGTTCTTGCATGTTGAACCAGATTGTTGGTCAACTTGATTGCACTCTCATTGTCACATAGCAATGGCACTTTCTTGAACTTGATTCCAAAATCACTCAAAGTGGCCATCATCCAAAGTATTTGTGCACAACAACTACCGACGGATATGTATTCGGCTTCGGCGGTTGATAATGCAACACTATTTTGCTTCATTGATGACCATGAAACAAGTGATCTTCCTAACAATTGACATGTGCCCGAGGTGCTCTTTCTTTCAACCTTGCATCCCGCATAATCCGAGTTGAAATAACCAACTAGCTCAAATTTTGCTCCTTTGGGATACCACAAACCAACATTTGGTGTATGCTTCAAGTACCTCAATATTCTCTTTGTAGCCTTCAAATGACTTTCTCTTGGTGAGGCTTGAAATCTTGCACACATGCATACACTAAACATGACATCCGGCCTTGATGCGGTCACATAGAGTAGGCTTCCAATCATAGACCGATATAACTTTTGATCCACCATGTTTCCACTTGCATCACTATCCAAGTTGCCATTGGTTCCCATTGGTGTGCTAATGGCTTTACTATCAATCATTCCAAGCTTCTTGATCATGTCCTTGATGTACTTGCCTTGACTTACAAAGGTACAATTCTTCAATTGCTTGATTTGAAGACCAAGGAAGTAATTCAACTCTCCAATCATGGACATCTCAAACTCATTAGCCATCATCTTTCTAAACTCATCACACAAATCTTGATTGGTTGATCCAAATATGATATCATCAACATAGATTTGCAATACAAATAGATCTTTTCCAATCTTCTTGATGAAAAGAGTGGTGTCAACCTTGCCCATTGTGAACCTTTTAGAGAGTAGGAAGTCCCTCAATCTCTCATACCATGCTCTAGGTGCTTGCTTCAAGCCATACAATGCTTTCTTCAACTTGTACACATGGTTGGGCTTCTTGTCATCTTCAAAACCGGGAGGTTGCTCAACATATACTTCTTCATTGATGTAACCATTGAGAAATGCACTCTTAACATCCATTTGATAGAGCTTTATGTTGTGGGCACAAGCATAGGCTAGCAAGATTCTAATTACTTCCAATCTAGCAACCAGGGCATATGTTTCTCCAAAGTCAAGACCTTCAACTTGTGTATAGCCTTGTGCTACTAATCTTGCTTTGTTCCTTGCTACTATCCCATCTATATCTTGCTTGTTTCTAAAGACCCATTTGGTTCCAATCACATTGTGTCCCTTTGGTCTCTCTACTAATTCCCATACTTGATTTCTTGTGAAGTTATTTAATTCTTCATGCATAGCATTTACCCAATCAACATCCTTCAATGCTTCATCTATCTTCTTTGGTTCAATGGATGACACAAATGAGAAGTGTTCACAAAATGATGCCAATCTTGATCTTGTTTGTACACCTCTTGAAATATCACCAATGATAGTGTCCAATGGATGGTCCCTTGCAACATTGGTTGGTTGGAGGATTGGACCTTGATTGCTTGCACTTGCTTGATCATTGGGTTGAGATGATGTACTAGCCACTTGATCTTGTTCATTATCATGAGAGCCACTTGTACTAACTTGATTTGTATCATCTTGCACATTTGAGTTAGAGAGCACTTGCACTTGATCATCTTCATCATCATTCACTTGCCTAGGCCTCAATTCACCAATATCCATGTTCTTCATGGCATTTGAAAGTTGAATGCCTCTAACATCTTCCAAGTTCTCATTCTCTACTTGTGAACCCTTGGTTTCATCAAATTCAACATCATGAACTTCCTCAAGAGTACCATTATCCAAATTCCAAACTCTATATGCTTTGCTTGCAGTGGAGTAACCAAGTAGGAAGCCTTCATCACATTTCTTGTCAAACTTGCCCAATCTAGTGCCTTTCTTCAAGATATAGCATTTGCAACCAAAGACCCAAAAATATGCAATGTTGGGCTTTCTACCATTCAAGAGCTCATATGGTGTCTTCTCTTTCAATGGGTGACAATAGAGGTGGTGCTACAATAGCAAGTCGTGTTGATAGCTTTGGCCCAAAAAGATTGACTCACATTGTACTCACTAAGCATAGACCTTGCCATATCAATGAGTGTTCTATTTTTCCTCTCAACAAGGCCATTTGATTGAGGTGTGTACTTGGCCAAGAATTGATGTCTAATTCCAAATTCATCACATAACTCATCAATTCTAGTGTTCTTGAACTCACTACCATTGTCACTTCTAACTCTCTTGATGGTTGTTTCAAACTCATTGTGAATGCCTTTGACAAATGATTTGAATGTTGCAAATACATCACTTTTGTCCACTAGAAAGAATACCCATGTGTATCTAGTGTAGTCATCCACTATCATAAATCTATATTTGTTTCCACCAATGCTAGTGTATTGTGTTGGCCCAAACAAATCCATGCGCAATAACTCAAATGCTTTACTAGTGCTCATTATGCTTTTCTTGGGATGGGTGTTTCCAACTTGTTTGCCGGCTTGACAAGAGCTACAAAGCTTATCCTTTTCAAACACAACATCTTTCAAGCCTCTAACCAAGTCATGCTTAACCAATCTATTCAATTGTTTCATTCCAACATGACCAAGCCTTCTATGCCATAACCAACCCATGCTAGACTTAGTGAACAAGCATGTAGATAATTTAGCTTCACTAGCATTGAAATCAACCAAGTATAGATTCTCATATCTAAATCCTTTGAATATCAAATTAGAGCCATCTACACTTATGATCTCTACATCATCTACCCCAAATATGCATTTGAATCCAAGATCACACAATTGAGCCACAGATAGCAAATTGAAGTTCAAGCTCTCTACTAGTAACACATTGGATATGCTCATGTCATTGGATATTGCAATCTTACCAAGCCCTTTGACCTTGCCTTTGCCATTATCACCAAATGTGATACTATCATAACCATCATTGCCATTGGTGTTGATTGAGTTGAACATTCTTGCATCACCGGTCATGTGTTGAGTGCACCCACTATCAAGAACCCAATGCCTTCCTCCAGATTTGTAATTAACCTACAAAAGAAGATCAATTCTTTTTAGGTACCCAAACTTGCTTGGGTCCTTGAAGGTTAGTCACTAAGCTCTTTGGTACCCAAATGGCTTTCTTCTTTGAGTCCATCCATGGTTTACCAATGAACTTAGCCTTCACACCATTTGTACCCTTAGTAAGCATATTGCATGAATCAAGCTTTATGAAGGATACGTTAGCTTGTGATTTCTTGTTCATGCATTTTTGTTCTACATGACCAACTTGCTTGCAACTAGTGCAAAATGGACCATTGTTCTTCACAAAACTAGTCTTGTGAGGAGCAAAGGCTGCCTTGCCTTTCTTGGGGGTGTAGCCCAATCCCTCTTTGTAGAGAGAAGCTCTTTGGCTACCCAAGCACATAAGCAAGTGGTCCTCACCACCATAAGCCTTAGCTAAGGTGTGTGTGAGCTTGTTGACCTCCTTCTTGAGGTTCTCATTCTCAACCACTAGTGAGGCATCACAAGTGAGACTGTCACTACTAGATGAGGTGGAGGTGGAAGTACTACAAGAAGGGTTAGTGGGAGCAACAATGATAGGCATAGATAGTGATTCATCAATTATATCACAAGTTAAGCCTATATTGCAAGTTTCAACATGCTTCTTTTTATTTTGCTCATTAAGCAAAGAAGAATGAGTTTTTTCAAGCTTCTTGTGAGCCTTGCCTAGTTTCTCATGGGCTTCCTCTAGCCTCTCATGAGTTGCTTTGAGCTCATCAAGGGCTTGCTTAAGGGCTTTTACCTCCTTTCAAGCTCTTGCATTCTCTTCTCTTAATGTCAAAATGTTCTTTAGCATCTTCTAGCATGTCAAACAATTCATCTTTGGTAGGCTCATCATCATCACTATCACTATCATTTTCATTTTCATGTTCATTTTTATCATCATGTTCTTCATTACTTTCATCATCACAAGATTGTACCTTAGTGGCCTTAGCCATGAAGCATGATGAAGATTCAAAGAGAGAAGGCTTCTCATTGATAGCAATGCTTGCAAGAACCTTCTTTTTGGTGGTCTTGTTATCATCACTATCATCACTTGAGGAAGCATCACTATCCCAAGTGACCACATATGAACCACCCTTCTTCTTCTTGAAGGCCATCTTGTCCTTCTTCTCTTTCTTTTCCTTCTTGTCCTTCTTCTTGTTCTTCTTGTTGTCATCATCATTGTCGCTATTGTATGGACATTGAGCAACAAGATGATCTTTGCTTCCACACTTGAAGCATCTTCTTGACTCTTCTTTGTTCGTGGATGAAGACTTCTTTCTCCTAGCACGATAGCCCTTCTTCACCATGAACTTACCAAATCTCTTGACAAAGAGAGCCATCTTCTCATCATCATCATCATCATCCCATGAATCATCATCTTCACTTGATGTTTCTTGCTTAGCTTTGCCCTTGGATGATGTGGCTTTGAATGCCATGCTCTTCTTCTTGTCATCCTTCTTCTCATCTTTCTTCTCCTTCTTTTCTTCCTTCTCATCATCATCTCTATATGTATCATCGGTCATTATATCCCCCAATACTTGGTTTGGTGTCATGGTGTCCAAACCGCTTCTCACTAGAATGGTGACCAATGTACCAAATCTTGAAGGCAAACATCTCAAGAACTTATGTGAGAAGTCCTTGTCCTTCACCTCTTCACCAAGTGCTTTAAGATCATTGACAAGCACTTGAAGCCTATGGAATATCTCCAGCACACTCTCATCCTCCATCTTGAAGCTTGCAAACTTCTCTTTGAGGATGTATGCCTTTGCACCCTTCATGGCTTGAGTGCCCTCAAATGATTCTTCCAACTTCTTCCATGCCTCATGAGCCATCTCAATATTCTTGATTTGCTCAAATGTTCTTTCATCAATTGCATCATGAATAGCACTTAGAGCAATGTCATTGTTTTGGAGAAGCACTTCTTCAGCCGCGGTGGGATTCTCTGGATCTTCAATCTCAATTTTGGTTTCTACCACCTTCCACACTCTTCTATTGATTGACTTGATATGTGTGGTCATCTTTGACTTCCAATATGGATAATTTGATCCATCAAATTGGGGTGGCTTCTTGGTGTTGTTGATTTGAGCCATTTTTACACCGAAGGTTGTTAGGCCTCAAATCATGGTGACCTCGGCTTTGATACTACTTGAAAGGTCCTAATGGCTAGAGGGGGTGAATAGCCTAATAAAAAAATTTTACAACAACACTTAACAAAAAGGTTAGATAATTATGAGGCGAAGCAAGTGTTGCGCTAGCCTACTCAAAATGCAAGCCACCTACCACAATTCTAGTTAGATAGTATCTATCCACACAATAGCTATGACACTACCTTATGTTCGTGTGCTCTCAAAAGCTAACTAAAGAGCCACATCAAACAAGCAAACAAGCTCTCACAACTAGCTACACTAAAGAGCTTGGCAACTAGTTTGTGGTAAAAGTAAAGAGAGTGATCAAGAGGGTTATACTGCCTTGTCGAGGAAGGAACCAATCAATCACAAGGATGAATAATAATAAAGACCAATCACCTCGGAATCAAATGACGAACACAATGATTTTTACCGAGGTTCACTTGCTTGCCGTCAAGCTAGTCCTCATTGTGGCGATTCACTCACTTGGAGGTTCACGCGCTAATTGGCTTCACACACGAAACCCTCAATAGGGTGCCGCACAACCAACACAAGATGAGGATCATACAAGCCACGAGCAATCCACTAGTGTACCTTTTGGCTCTCCACCGGGGAAAGGTCAAGAACCCCTCACAATCACCATGATCGGAGCCGGAGACAATCACCAACCTCCGCTCAACGATCCTCACTGCTCCAAGCCATCTAGGTGGCGGCAACCACCAAGAGTAACAAGTGAATCCCGCAGAGAAACACGAATACCAAGTGCCTCTAGATGCAATCACTCAAGCAATGCACTTGGATTCTCTCCCAATCTCATAGAGATGATGAATCAATGATGGAGATGAGTGGGAGGGCTTTGGCTAAGCTCACAAGGTTGCTATGTCAATGAAAATGGCCAAAGGTATGAGCTTCAATTGGCCATGGGGCTTAAATAGAAGCCCCCACGAAATAGAGCCGTTGTACCCCTTCACTGGGCACAACGTGGGGTGACTGGACGCTGGCCCTCAGCGTCTGGTCATGTGATACACGCCACATGTCCCCTGCTTCAAATACTGTTCGTTAGATTTCAACGGTCATCTATTGATCGGACGCAGTGCACAAACTGACCGGACGCTGAGCCTCCAGCGTCCAGTCATTTCCAGTAAGGTTCTGGAAATGATTTTCTTCGACCGGACGTGTCCGGTCATGCTTGATCAGACCCTACAAGCGTTTGGTCACTCAATGAGTTTTCTCTGCGCTGCTCGACAACAAGACCGGACACTGGACCTCAGCATCTGGTCAGTCCAAGACCCAACGTCCGGTCGATGACCGACGCTGGCGTCTACGCTGCCACACTTGACCGGACACACCGGTCCCTCTGAGACCAGCGTCTGGTCACTCAGTGACCAGCAAGACTAACTCCTTTTCACCTCTAACTTCTTCACCCTTGCTCAAATGTGCCAACCACCAAGTGTTCACCTCGTGCACATGTGTTAGCATATTTTCACAGACATTTTGAAGGGTATTAGCATTCCAATAGATCCTAAATGCATATGCAATGAGTTAGAGCATCTAGTGGCACTTTGATAACCGTATTTCGATACGAGTTTCACCCCTCTTAATAGTACGGCTATCAAACCTAAATGTGATCACACTCTCTAAGTGTCTTGATCACCAAAACAAATAGCTCCTATGGTTTATACCTTTGCCTTGAGCTTTTTGTTTTTCTCTTTCTTCTTTCCAAGTCCAAGCACTTGATCATCATCATGTCAACACCATCATTTGCTTCACCACTTGGAATGTGCTACCTATGTTATGATCACTTGATAAACTAGGTTAGCACTTAGAGTTTCATCAATTCACCAAAACCAAACTAGAGCTTTCACCGCTTCATTGTCCATGTTGACGATTGTAGTCCTACCGAGCATGCCACGACTATGTCGACAACAAAAAGTGAACTCGCCGTCGGCACACGTAGCAAGCCAGGAGAAACCACGTGGACCAGATGGTCATGACCTAGGGCATGCCAATCAATTTGACCCTATAATTGACAAGGAGAGAAAGGTAGTCAATAATTTAAGGTGGAACATGTCGGTGTTGCTCTAGACAGTTTCAAATATGTGGCTAGATAGCCGATTCGGTAAGGCTATCAGACTAAATAGTTGATATCTAGCATGTTCATGATACAAGATATTGAAAATGAACACTATTGGCAATTATTAGACATAAATGATACAAATCTAATGCCAATGATCATAAAACATGCAAGAACATTGTAGATAGCTGATATGAATGAAAACATTTGCATTGACTCTACCTCGTATTGGCTCAAACATCAGGACAAAAACATGTACAATAATGAAAGCCAATACACTTGCAATGCACGGGCTATAACACCCAAAAATTTCAACTGCAAAGTGGTAATTAATTTTGAGCATTTATTTAATTTTCTATGTATTTTTAATCTAGGCTAAATAATAAATTTTTGTTTAAATAAAACTAACTATAAGGTTTAGAAACATGTTTGTTGCATTCATGCCGAAGCATCATATTTTTGGTTGAGTGTAGGGCTAGAATGGATGAAGTTAAATTCAAATTCCATTTGAATTTGTCTTGGATTTGAAAACTAGAATTGGAAAAGAATTTGATTTTGAAAAACCTTCTTTTCTTCTTTTTTAGCCCAACCCCAAGACCAAGCCCGGCCCTTCTCTTCCACCCCTTCTCGGCTTTGGCATGCTCGGCGGCCTAGCTTGCGCCTCCCACTTCCTTCCCTTCCTCCCGCATGGCCTGCTCTACACCGGCCCACTCGGCGGCCCGCTCTATGCCTTCCTTCGCTCCATGCCCGCACCGCATAGCCCAGCTCAGCACAGTGGCCCATAGTGCCCATGCCCGCACCCGCTCACCCTCATCTCCCTCTCACTGTGCTACTGGCCCCGCACGTCCGCACCCATGCCCCTTTCCTTTTCTTCCCCGCGTGCTCCCTTCCTTCTTTGCCACTCGGCGATGGCGCTGCCAAGCATGGCAAGTCACCGCCATCACGCATGTAGGGAAGGCGACCAAAATCGCCACATCATGCTCCCCTTCCTTGTACCGTAGCGGCTGCCCGCCTACAAAACCTGAGCCAGACCCCCTCCTTCTCCCCTTTCCTCTGTCCACGCTCATGCTCACTCACCACCGCTAGCAATCCACCGCTCCCGTGCCTCAATCCTTGACGCCGATGACTCTCGAAGCTCCATCGTGTTCCCCCATAACCGTAGGTGGCTTCAATTCATCGTTTTGGTCAACAGTCACTCAGATTCCCCCTAACCTCTGCCTTGTCTTCTCTCTCTAGCCGCCACCACTGTTGACCCATGCCTTCGGAGACTTCTCGGATGCAGCGCTCCCTTCCAATCAACTTGCGGTGAGCTTCTCCATCTTCCTGTGCCCCCGTTCCTTCGAATCACGCCCTAGAACACCATACCGGTGAACTCCAGACACCACTGACCATGGCGCCGCCGCGAGACGTTGCTCTGGCTCACTCCCCTGCCCTCGGTACTACACTTCATTGAGTTCACGAGCACCTGTAGACCATTTTTGCGTGTTTGGTTCGACCTGGGGAGGTCCAGAGCGTCGTACCGGCGTTCGCCGCTGTGTTTGCCTCGCCACCGGCAATGGCGGGCTCGCCGAAGGTACTATGTGGCTGGCGAAGTTTCTCCCATGCATCCAGTGCTGTCGGATTCCTCTAAACGGCCAAGATCTAAACATACCAGTTGGATGTGTAACCGGTCCACCGTGGACCCATGGACCCCACCCATGGCGCCGCGTTAGCATGCGCCCACGCCACATGGTGCACCACGCCACACACACACTGATGCATGGCGGCCCAGTCAGCAGACGCGGTCAGCCATACATGTTTTGTAGTTAAGCCCCTTGATTTCTAGAGAATTAACCCACAGTCCAGATCAATTCAAAATAAATACATTTCAGTCCTATTTTTATTCACTTTAGACCCTATTGTTTCCAGAAATAGTGTGCGTAGTCCAGTAACCATATAAATTTAGATTTTAATTGTTTTAATTATAAAATGAGTTTGAGTTATTTATAGAAATGCCATTGCACCTTATTTCATGCATAACTTTTGCGTTTTAAGTCTGATTTGAGTGATTCTTTCGCTCACATGTTCATAGCAGTATGTAGAATAGTTTTATAAGCATTTTAATCTATGTTTCTACTATTTGGTGTATTGTTCTAATAGAAGTCTATTTGTATGCATGTAATGATTGGATTGGATGCTTGATTGGTGCATAGGAACACGATTAGAGGGTGAGCAGTTTGAGGTAGCTGAGGACCACCAACCGGAAGATTAGCAGTACTAGGATAACTTTGTAGGAAGGCAAGTGTACCAAAGGCCCCTTGTACCTATGAACTATTACACTTCATATTCATGCATGTGTCTAATTTGAAATACCTTTAAGGACTTTACCTAGATTATTACTTGTACCTACATATCCTTGTTACCTAGGGTTTGGGTATGCATTTTGGATAGATGCTACAGTGCTTAACATAAAATATTTGTTAAACATGACTAAAGGCATTATGAAATGTGATAAAATGGAGCTTTTTAGCAACAATTAGGGGGCTAGAGTACGGGTTTGAGTACTCTAGTGCCTCTCCATAAGGACTTAATCCTGAAGCGGCCACCTAGGAGGTGTCATACAATCTCGAGTGTCATATGGCTCTGACTTTAACCTGTTAACTAGATTGTACTAGCTCGTCTATAACTTTCTGTAAGGGCAAGAGGGGGGCACTAGTTGGTATGTTTCCTTACCTGATAGGGTGTGTGTACCGTGCCGTGACCACGCATGGCACTAGTTGGTATGTTTCCTTACCTGATATGAGCGGTCTGGATCCTTCATGATTAGTGGTTACTGTGGATGGTTGGGAATTGATATAAATTTGATTATATATTATTATCACTTGGGATTTGGGATTGTTCACTAAAGTAGTGATTCAGGATGCTAAAACTTGATCAACTGAAATTACGAACCACAGTCAAACCATGTCAAGCCTTTGAGCCTCATATATCCCTTTGATATACTTGCTAAGCATGGTGAGCTTACACTTGCTTTACATTCAATGAAAATCCCTCGGATGGGTAACAGATAACTTGTATGAGGAGTTTCCAGAGGATGTCTAGGACTACTAGGATGACGTTCACTAGTTGGACTCCCTTTGTTAGTTTGGGCTAGTTATTCCGCTGTGTGTAATAATGTTGCCATTGAGCAAAACTATGTATTAACATTATGATGAGATATGCGATGTAATAAGAACTTTACTTTGATGCTATTACAATTTGTGATATATGTGTGTGTTTGGACATCCTGGGCGCACATATATGAGTACTTGGGTTTGCTATGCAAAATTGGGTGCGACAAATTGGCATCAAAGCTATAACTAACTATAGGACGATCAACATAGTTAGAAATGGATGTTTTAGGATCACATTATCTTTATTTTGCTACCTTTAATTTGCTATAAAATTTTTTCTTATATTTGTCCTTTATCTATTGCAAAAATTATTTTATTCTAATACTCAACCTTTTCATTCTTATAGATGGCCCGCACCAAGCTGACACCCCATAAGAGGACCATCGTGATGCCCACCAGGAGGACAAGGTTCACATTCGGCAAGCGTGTTCCTGCACATCTGGTGGTGGTTCTGAGGAGCATGGAGGAGGAATCGCCTGTGAGGTGCCCATGGGGGAACCTCTGGAGGACGTGATGGAAGATGAACCCATGGATGAAGAAACAGAAGAGGGGCCCATGTTTGAGGAGCCCATTGAGATAGAAGAATCTGAGGAATAGCCATAGAAGAAATTGGTCAGGGTGGCCAGGAGGGAGCTGGTGATCTTGATGATGGTGATGATTCTGATTCTGATGGTAATGATGATGGAGATGGTGGAGATAGTAATGGAGATGATGGTGGTGATGGTGACGGAGATGGTGGAAACGATGGCGATGATGACCATGATGTATTGCTAGCTCAAGGGTGGACCATGGAGATCCACTATGATCTGTAAGGAGATGCCTACTACCACCCCAAGCTTCTCGCACTTGTACATCGCTACCACACCAGATGCACTGTTCAGTACAAGACAGAGCATTGGACCCACCCCGACTACACCGGCTTCTAGGAGACAGAAGTGTACATCTATTAAGGGACTCAGGTGCGCTACATCCACCGCGCCATCACTGCATGGCTCACACATGCAGCTACCATCAAGGACGCTGCTCGACAGGCATTGGTGGTCAACCGCGACCGCCACTTCGACGACATCGCTTGGGAGGAGGATTGTTATCTTCCCCGCCATCGGAGCGGCCAGTCTACTTGCAACATCGCTGCACCACTTGGAGAGGCAAACCTAAGGCTAGGCCTACCCTATTTTGCTTGGCTCAGACCAACACTGATTTGGACCAGGCCTTGGATGAGTTAGATGTCATGGGGAAGGCATACCTGCAGCTTGCCCATGAGAATGCTACATTGAAGCAACATCAAGGAGGTCTAGATGTGGAAGCGCCAGGTGTTCCTGCTCAGTCGCCCCTGAGGAACAAGAGGATATTTGGAGACCCCAACACTAGCACCAACATCGACCCATAGGAGGAAGTCTTAAAAATATGTAATAAACATGCATAGATACGCGAGAGAGTGTTTAGTTTCTTTTCTGTTAATGGTTGAACAATTGATACTTGTGTGGTTGGATGATTGTCATAATGAACAATGTTTGATTGGGATTTTTGGCATGATTGTGATGACTTGTGGGCATGTCCACAGTCATTTAGTTTAAGGTTAAGGTTTAAGGATAATATAAATAAATAGTTGGGTTTCTTTTTATCATGCTGTCCATTCTGTATTATTCCTGAGCAGTCCATCTTTATCAGTTCATATCTCATGTTGCTAGATGTCGAATGGTCATGACAATTTTATGAAGATAAGTAGACTTCTATATATTTCTTTTGGCTCTGGAATAACCTCAATACCTATTATTAATTGTGAGATACAGCTGTTGTAAGTTGAAGTTTCTGTGCTGTCAGAATTCTGGAACAGTACTGCTTGTCATCTATTTTTGACCTAAGTAAACTTCAGAATCTGAAAAATCGTTCTAAATTAAAGTTGTAGAGAAATTCATAAGCTTTCCAGAAAGGTAAAATTTGCAATCAGATGATAAACATAGAGTGAGATATTCTCATTTTACTGCACTGTTGTTTGTCTAACTCGCTGGAAAAGTTTAGAACAATTATATTCTTGTATACCCTACATATATCTCTTGTCTTGATCTTGTGATACCCACCCTTATTAGACCCTTATCTTCTAAAGATTATGTATTATGAACATATGAGACTTATATGATGTATCTACCGATGGTGAACACCAGGAGGAACAACCAGGGAGGCAAGGACCTGCCACCACCACCTCCTGTCACTATGGAGCAGCTGATGATGATATAGACACAGTTGCTTCAACAGATGGCCTAGAACATGCAGAACATGCAGAACATGGGGCATGGGAATGGGAATGCACCCCCTCAGGTTAGAGATAAGAGGGGAAAGTTTTTGAAAGGACATCCACCTATTTTCAAGCACTCCACTGACCCACTCTAGGCTGAATGACTGGACAACGTGCTATTGAGAGGCAACTGGAGATTGCCCAGTGTGATGACAAGGAGAAGGTTCTATATGCTTCTGGACAGGCTGCAAGGAGCTGCACTTGACTGGTGGGATTCTGTCCTGCTTTGGTCAGTACTAAAGCTAACCCCATCACTTGGCCTAGAGTTTCGTAGTGCCTTCCTGCTCTCATCATGTGCCTGCTAGACTGAATGAAGCTAAAGAAGAAAGAATTCTTGGCTCTCAAGTAGGGGAGCATGACTGTTGCTGAATATCATGACAAGTTCATACAATTATCACTGATATGCACCTACTGAGGTGGACTGAGGATGAGAAGAGGCAGGAGCTATTAATGGAAGGTTTGAATGATGGTCTCTAGTACTAGCTACTGTCTCATACCTTTGCCTAGTTTCCAACAGTTGGTGGATAAGGCCTTGGTGATAGAGACCAATGCATCGCTAGATGGAGGAAAAGAAGAGGAAGTTTCAAGGACAGCAATCCGGGAGCAACTCTCATTTCCATACCAATCCTCAATAGGCTCAACCACAACAGCGCTATCAAGGTCAGTCCGGTCTAGTCAACCGCAACCAGCAACCACAGTGTGCATAACAGCAATGCAGCAGCGGCAATACAAGGCACTAGCTCAGCGCCAGTAGTAATCCTACAATGTTCCTATGAGGAATAATGTCCCTAATGCTCCACAGGAGAATGGCGCACCAAAGGCGACAAATGCAGTTAATGATAATAGATGCTTCAATTGTGGAGAACCAGGACATTACTCTAACAGATGCCCTAGGAGGATGGCTAACATGTAGCAGAACTATGTTTGGGGAAAAGTCAAACATGTGACTGCAAAAATAGCTCAGGAGGCACCGGATTTGGTGATCGGTACATTTCTGGTCAACTCAAACTCAGCTACAATACTTTTTGATTCTGGTGCTTCACATTCCTTCATAGCATTTTCTTTCATAAAGAAGCATGGTGTTGGGTTCATAAACCCGGGGTCCCTCACGGACCGGCTTCCCAACAAAGGCTCAGCCCAGTAGACAACGTTGCAAATAATGCGCAACTCATGGGCTAGCCCAAACACCTAAATGATGGGTCAGAAGGACAATCCAATCTTCGACCAGAAGGCCGGGCCAAGGAGGAACGGCGCTCGCTTCTGACTCTGGCCCGCCTCTCCGACCAGAAGGCCTCACAAAGGAGGAACAACGCTTGCTTCCAACACCAGCCACCTCTGGACGACCTCTTCGACCAGAAGCCCTGGCCAAATGCCACTTTTTGACTCTGACCTGCATCTCCAACCAGGGAAGCACCGAACCTCTGCTTATAGCTCTTCTTCAACTGGCGCAATCAGAGCCGACTGGGACCAACCGACCGGGGATGCCCACTCGGTGAGGACAAAGGAATGGATAGAAAAAGTAAGGCAGGGCACCCAAGTCAACTACAATACCGAGGAACAGTACCCTGTGGCCTCCCTGGCATGATAGAACCCAAGTAGTGTTGTAGGCATCGACATTTTCCCTACAGTGTTGTGGGCGCCATTAACTCACATACTAGACAACACACGATAAGTCTCCCCCACATGCCTCTGGGCATCAATAGTGTTGTGGGTGCCGGCATTTACCGTACCAGGCAAACATGGTAAAACCCCGTGCATGCCTCTCGGCATCAACAGTATGGTAGGCACTGACGTCTGTCATACCAAAAGAAGATGACACAACCTCCCACGTGCATCTAACATTAAATAGTATTATGGGCACCTACCATGATCTTGTACCTACCGGCATGGGCA
This sequence comes from Miscanthus floridulus, assembly GCF_019320115.1. NCBI lineage: Eukaryota > Viridiplantae > Streptophyta > Magnoliopsida > Poales > Poaceae > Miscanthus > Miscanthus floridulus. Next base: position 74,175,317 of record NC_089588.1, read on the forward strand.
ACAAAACTTAGTAGCATACATACTCTCTCCCTCTCACTTGTAAGGCCATCCCCTTCATCTATAAAAGGGGATGCACTCTCTCCCAACAGATAGATCGATCAAGTTCACTAGCACACAGTAGAACCACTAGGTTCAAACCTCGAGCACACGCTCAAATACTTAGCGCATAGCGGAGCTCCCGTCTCTCTCGGCACTTCAGACCGGAGTCCGACTGGACCTCTTGTACCCCCCTATCTTTCTCCCTTCTGTTTGTAACCCCGACAACAAACTTTGAGCACCTAGGCTCAGGAATAAAGTCACCGACCGACTAAAACTGGACGTAGGGCGCATTGCCTGAACCAGTATAAACCCTATATCATTGAGTGCTAGGCAACCTCCTATCACAATGTACAGCAAAACTACAAATATTTATGTGTTGGTCACTTTCTGCACCGATAGTTGGCACCATCCGTGGGGAAGACGCTGTACGTTCACACTTTTTGGTCATCGGATGGCCCACTTTTCCTCCACCTTCGCCATGGCGGGCTCAAGCGATACAACTCGCTTTGGCTCACTGGAGTTTTCCACACTTGACCTATTGGGATGTGGGTTCCACCCAGTCTTCAAGCCATCCCAGGCCTTCCTTTTCGGAAGCCTAGACTTTGTCGCCGTCTGGCTCGGCGTACTACACCTCCGTGAGGAGGCACTTGTTCCGGTGCACCGTCAGGAGGGGCTCCCTCCATTGGCTCTAGAACACATAACGACTTCAACGATGAGGCACCTGTGCTTCAATTCGAGCAAACGCTCTGCTCAAACCACACTGTGAGTAATGTACATGTTGTTATTTACTCGCTATTTACTATCTCCTATCGATTATCTGGAGGGACTACATTGTCCGCACTATGACCACCGTACGATCGGTTCCCCTACGGCCTTGCGTCCTCTACGGATGCGTATGCTTGGGGGCTCCAAAGGTCGCTGGTGCCGCCCCTCTCACATCTGAATTCATGGGAATGGCGAGCTATGCTCCCACCTATTTCCTCGACCTCATGGATGACGATGTTGAGAGCGATGACTCCAGCATCGGTGATGTGGCACCTAGCCACCATCTGTCCTAGGAGTGCGCTATGGCTGATGCTTCGGGACAGCCGCTGGTGGTGGCAGAGTCCTTGCAGACTCACACCCCTCTAGACCCTCGTGCGGGGCCCCTCACGCTCGTGCAAAAGCACGGCAAGGAGCTATGACAACGGCGGTAGGACCAGCCGCCACATGCGTCGGCGCGCTTGGCGCACCATGCCGTGCCCCATGCGCGTAACCCGTGAGCGGCGCCCGAGGTCACTGCCGCTAGGTCCAGTATAACATCATGGATGGGGGGAATGATTGCCCATAGGTCGCTTGGGCTAGCCAGAACATCGCCGCCGTGGCAATACTTCTGTGCGGCCTTCCCGAGCCGAACGACCCCTAGGAACAGGCGATGCACCGGAACCTCCGGGCACTAGTGGAAACTGCTGCCGTTCAACAGGCAGAGAGCTCCACATCACGACACCGACTCACGGCCTCTCCCCCACCTGGGGAGTGGGGACGCACTAGATGAATCGCTCCACCTACTCACTGCTATAGTTGCCGAGCGTGGGATAGGAGGCCACATCTGCGCCTTGGCCTGACCTGGCACTCGCTCCGCACCGACTGCCTGTAGGTGAGTGGCTCGAGCTGAACCAAGATGCTCGCAGTGTCATCACCAACCAGCGATGGTCCTAGCATGATGATGCCCATCGAGCGGCTATGATGGTAGGCAACATAGACCCCGGCAGGACCATCGTGACAAGTGGTGAAACGCACCCTAGGCACGGTCGTCGGCCGGACGACCGGAGTCCTAGCCCAGATGGCCCAGGACCACGGGCCTTTGGCTGATGCATCCAGAGAGCGCCATTCCCGCAGTGCTTCAACAGAGGTCATGACAAAGGCAAGGCCAAGCACAAGGAATAGGATGAGGGCCCCTCCATGTAGAGGGGCAAAAAGAACAAGAAAGATCGTCGCTGACCGACCAACTCCGCGTTGGTCGCCGTGGCTGATCACACGGGCAAGCAGCCCTAGTAGGGCTTACCAGACCACTTCAACGAGCTCATGGAGAGCCCATACACCAACCACGCCTACCCTATCAAACACCTCAACAAGGACTGCGAGCTCCTCAAGCACCTTCTACGACAGGCCGGTGGGCCAAAGGAAGAAAAAGGCAAAGAGGTAGCGGCCAAGAAAGGGGGCATAGCGGGCAAGGATCTAGATGACTGAAGGTCCCTATGCGGCGACCGAGGTGATCCGACTGGGCGCCTACCGACCGAAGGACGACAACGACAACATTCTCACCAATGCTTGGAACAGCAAACAGCTACGTCGTTTCTTCCCCTAAAATTTAGTCTTACCATTTTTTACTTAACGTTTGCTCCTATAAAGCGCCCTGACCCAAACACTTTTGACCCAGGTCGCTCGGGGGCTCCATAGGGATGCAAGGTCACCCCTCTTTTTACTATCATATGATAAATACATTTTTCCCCGAACGAAAGGGTAGTCCATTCCTTTAATTACCTTACGTAACTTTGCTTTAAATATTCCAACCGATCGCACCCTGCCTCTACCTACGGTTATGAGCGGCTGAGCCTCATGGGCCATGCCCGGGCTCTTAAGGTTGTAGCCTATGGTGCGAATGGGCAGGTGCGAAAAAGAAAAGAATAAAAAACAAAGTTATGCTAAGGTAAAAATAAGGAACGGATGGGACAAACTTCCCCGAATGTAGTAGTTCCATCACAAAAACAAAGTTACCGTATTCATGAATACACAAAAACACTTTACACAAGGGCTCCCCCATGACATTATCTTCTACATTTGCTAAAGTATTCCTACTCTAGAACTTCTACTACGGCTCCTCGGCGGCATCGACTACCGGCTCGACCGGCGAGGGAAGGGGCTGCTCGTCCTCTGACTAGGCAACATTCGTCTTGGTTGGAGGCGGGGCAATGTCCACTTCTGACCTAGGCTCCACGCATCCATAGGCCGGGAAACATCCTCCTAACACACGCTTCCAGCCATGTCTGCACAGCGAGCATCCATCACCCACTATGCGGAGACTTGCTCGGCCACCAACTTTGCGTGTGGCAGCAAGTTCTCCCCAAGTGACTAGATGTCCTCTATGCTACAGTCATCGCATACCCACTGCAGATGGTGGTGAAGTCCAGGTTCGGGTGGTACGTTGCCACCGAAGTCAACACCCCCGACGCTCCGTAGAAGAGCCCATCGGTGATGAGGGCTTGGACCTCATCCAGAACCTCTGCCAGCTGGATGGCGGGCACACTGGTACTTGGCGCCGACCCAAAGACCTCCGAGACGATGAGCTGGGCAACATTGCACATCTGGTCAAGTTCCCCCTCGAGAGCACATCGCTCTTCAAGGGACTTGGCTAGCGCCTCCGTATTCCAGCCAATCATCACCTTGGCCATCGCTAGGTCCTGCTCCAGTGACTCCACCTTTCCACCCAGCTCTGGAAAAAGGACGACAAGCTTAGAAGCAAGCTAAAGGAAGAAACCAACATGCCAAAAAATAGAAATGGTATGTACCGAGGTGAGTGTTCTCGAGGATGGAGAGTCCCTCCATTTGCCCAGTCACCTGCTCGCGCAGCCGGGCATTCGCCTCCTCCGTCCCCATCACCTAGCCTCGAAGCGCGAGCACTTCCTGGTCAGCCTCCGACCAGGCCTTTCGCTCTGACTCTAGGGCATTCCGCTCCATATCCATTGTCTCCAAGGCTCTTTGGAGCGCTGCCTCGGTGTCCGCCAGGGACTTCTACGGCACCACCTCAGTCTCCACCTGGTGGGCCTTCACTGCCTTAAGCCCCCGCTCGACGGTAGTCACCTGTTCCGCCGCAAGAACTTCCGCCACCCGTGCCTCGGTCACCTCCACCGCTCGTTCTTGGGACTCAACCATCTCCTCTAGACCCTACAAAATGAGAAGCAAGCATGCTGAGGCAACCGATGAAAGACAAAGGGGTTAAGGACAAGCGCAGAAAACTCACCGCCGTGGCGTGGCGCAGGTCGACCTTGACCAACCGCTGGACGGACTCAACCCGCTCCTAGGCCTCCTCAAGCTTCACCGATAGCTTGATGAGATCATACTCCATGGCGAATCCTCTCCCACCAAGGATGTCCTAGAGCTAACACTCCTACGAATCCTAAAGGATGAACTGAACCTTCATCGGGTCCTCGGGGCTGGGCCACACTAGGTCGGTCTCCTCCAGCCTGCTAGAGGGCCCAGCCTTCGACCAGACCACCGCCAGCTCCTATGATAGCACCAATGGCTCCACCTCATCATCTGCTTTGTCATCGGAGGGGATCTCCACCACCTTGATTTCATGGGCCACCGATAGGTGTTTTGGCTCTATCCTGGCCACATCTCCCGCCAGCACCTCCAACACTGATCGGGAGGGTGAGCCATGTGGCCCCTCGCCTAGCTTGGCAAGGAGCCTAGTCTCCCTCTCCTCTTCCACCATAGCCGATGGATGAGGGGCCACAAGGGTCACCTCCGACATGGCCTCCGTCGTCACCATTGGGAATGCCGCCAACACTGCCATCGCCATTGCCGCTGTACTAGCGACCGGCCCAAGGCTCACTGCCTCTGGAAGGGAAGGACCAGCCGCCACCAACCTGCTCTCCCCATCGCTTGCCACGACGTGCTGCAAGGGGGCCTCCAATCCTCTCACACAGGAGTTGGGGTAATGCTCAGCCCCATCAGCATCCGGCCACTATAAAAAAGTACAGGTCAGTCATACTAAAAAAAACTCAACAACGAGATCGAAAAAAGAAACAAAGAAAGGCATACTGGGATGTAAGCGGTACTACTCTAAAGTCCTAACCCGATGCCCCCTCACTTCAACTGGGGGGAGTCGACCCAACCGGCTCTTGCTCAGCCCATGAGTCACCATGACTTTCATCTCAGGGCATGCGAACTAGGGTAGCTGGTGGGGCATCCTCCTGTTGCAGGTCATGCGCTGGCACTAGCCCTGACGACGTGTAGGTGCGAGCCCGCTCCTCTGACCGCCTAGCCTATCCCACCATGCCTATGGCAGGCGTGGACGAGGCCGGTGACACCTCAGAAGGGCACGGTGACTGCGTCCACTTTGCTTCCCGTTCGCCAATGGCGTCCACACTCGTAGCATGCTTCCTCGGCATGGGAACATCACCGTGCCTCTCTGCCACCTTCTCGCCACCAGCGGACGCGGCTATAGGATTGCAATGCTCTATCGAGGTCACAATGACCTCCTGGCTTTCCTCCTCCTCGGAGAGGATCATGTCATCCCCCACCTCTATGTAGTCCTCCGACTCGAGCTCTGACTCAACATCGCTCCTATTTTCCCTAGCCCACACATGCTGGGCTATCTCCTTCTCCTTCTCATGCTTCCGTCGAGCCTCCTCGGCTTTCTTCTTCTTCTTGGCATCTGCCGCCTCCTTGGCGGCCTACCGGTCTATGTCCTCCAGCCCCTTTGGAAGGTGTGGCTCGGACTTGTAAACTCTAAGTCCCTATGAAACAGGTGACTCAAAATAAAAAATAGGAGAGCAGAGTGAAAAAGAGCATGGAGTAAAAGAGAGGAGATCATACCAGTTTGGACACCACTGTGGAGTTGAGCGGTCCAGACTTTCCATCAAGGGTCTCTCTAGGCCTCATCTGCAGCACCCAGTCAAGGCGACTCTAGACCTCGTCATTTGGTAACTCCTCCAGTGACATGCTTTCAAGGTCCGTCGGGCCGTTGTAGTTCCACATCGGCCGCGTCCTCTCCGCTAGCGAAGCGAGCCAATGACGAAAGAGCATATGGAACACCCACACCCTATCAAGGCTGCACCGCACAAGCTTCTAGAGCTCTGCCTCAATAATCTCCACCTTCTTCTTCTAGCAACTAGCGGGGCCCCACGACCAGCTCTCTAGCTTCTCTGGCCTCCTACCGGTGAAAGGCGGGAATGGTGCCTCCATCGGGTTCCTGATATAGAACCATTCCCCATGCCACCCCCGATTGGAATTGTAGGGGATGTACATGGGGTATGAGCCCACTATGCTCGGTTTCTTCTACAGGGTGAAGCACCCCACCGGCACGATCATAAGTGGCTTCACCTCCAACAAAGCTCACCCAGAGAACATCCGCTGGAAGAGTTCCACGTGCAGCTCCATCCCAAGGAAGGCCTCATAAACGGTGACGAAGCCGACGATATGTAGCACCCTAGTCGGATTGAGGTGCTATAGCTCTAGGCCCCACTCATTGAGGAGCCCGTGCAGGAACCAGTGCATGGGGTATCCTAATCCACGCTCATGAAAGGCGAGGAAGGAAACAACCTCGCTGGCCTGAGGTTGTGGGAAATACTCCCTCCTAGGAGCCCTCTAGTGTGCCACCTCCTTCGGCTGCAAAAACCCCTTCTCGGCGAAGTCCTCCAGCATAGACTCCCTCACGACAGATGACCTCTAACTCGACATTTTTCTCTAGATTCGCGAATGGATCTGTGAGTTTTCTCCTCTCCCTCGCTCTCCCCTTTTTCTCTCATAGGAATCGCCACGACACTCTAATGCTCTGGGCAAGAAGGAAGAAAGAGAAGAGACGATAGATGAGGAATAGGCGAAGGAAATGGGGCAAAAGCCCTCTCCCTTCTCCTACTTAAAGAAAGAGGCACCATAGTAAGGAACGGCGCGACGATCAGGAAAAGGCGAAATGACAGGGGCAAAAAACCCTCTCCCTTCCCCATTCAATGTGGATGGGATATGATAGGACGTGACCTGACTAATGGGACACACCCTACCCGATGGAATGGCGCCTGGTCAGACAGGACATCGCCTAGGTATGGCCCACCACTACCGCACGCCGGGCGCAAGAAACAAGGCACCACTGTGCGCTAGAGGCCCTCCGCCTTCCCAGGCGGGACTTGGAAAGGCCCAAGCAACAGGATCTCCACCAGGAGAGACCAACGGGCTTCCTGAGTCGATCGGATGGCTCGGGCGAACACCGAGAGACAAGTAAGGAGCAGAGGGATGCCCCATGCAGGCCATGCCAACTCTGTCACAAATGATGAGCGTGGATCCCAGTCGGACATTTCCGATTGGAGCTCTTGAAACCCCGTCACTCGAGTCATCAAGGTAATAGTACCAACCCCCACTACTTCTTTTATATAATCATTCATACATCCATACATGCATTCATTCCATACACCCACGCCCCCCTGGACGAGTCTACCCAAATCGCCCGAGGGCTCGGGGGCTAAGGCATCACATATGCGGTTAAAAGCACCACAACGCTCCATGTTGTATCACGAAGCGGCAATTGTCTCATTCAACATGAGGAATGACCGACTGGGGTTCGAAGGCCGGCCAACGAAGGGCTCGAGGCCACCTTGCGTCCAACAGAGCCAGGGGAGAAAACGCAGATGAGCCCCAAGCGGCCCTTGCCTAGTCTACCCCGAAGCAGACAGGGTCATCTCAACCTTCTCGTTCGATCCTAAACCTCTACCAAACCCACAGAATCTCCAACGAGGGGAGGCCAACGGGACACCTGGGTTGGTCTCCGGAACGACCCAGGCATCTGCCAGGTTGCAGGTTTAGGAGTAGTGGAATGTCACATGAGGGCTATGCCGACCCCGTCATGAATGACGGACCTAGATTTCACTCAATCATACCCGTTACCGAGCTCACCAAGTGCATCACTCGAGCCCGAGCCATCGAGGCAAGCGACGTTAACTCAACCCCTCCGGTGGAGAGAAACCACAGACGGGGTAACGCACAAAACTCAAACCGACCCCTATCAAGACCAACAGGGCTCAGGGGCTCAAGACACCTAAAAACTGCCTCGGCTGCACCTGACGTGTGTGCTCGATGCTAGGATCCATGAGATCCGTCTCACCCAATCCCTAAAAACTACCTCGGCTACGCTCGACGCGTGTGCCCAACGCCAGGATCCACGAGCTCCATCTCGCCCGATCATTAAAAACTACCTTAGCTGCGCCCGATGCGTGCACCCAATGCCAGGATCCACAAGCTCTGTCTCACCCAATCCCTAAAAACTACCTTGGCTACACCCGACATGTGTGCCCGATGCTAGGATCCGCGAGCTCCGTCTCGCCCGATCCCTAAAACTACCTCGATTCCTTAACTGCCCGCTGACAAACCCCCCAGCCGATTCTACCCGAATCGCCCGGGGGCTCAGGGCCTACACCCGCGGGTGCGCTCACGTGCACCCACTGACAAAACAAAACTTCCCCTGCTGGCAACACAAAAAACCCCTAGACGATTCTACCCGAATCGCCCAGGGGCTTGGGGGCTACACCAGAAATCCCCAGACGATTCTACCCGAATCGCCCGGAGGCTTGGGGGCTCCTGTCGGGTTCATAAACCCGGGGTCCCTCATGGATTGGCTTCCCAACAAAGGCTTGGCCCAGTAGACAATGTTGCGAACAATGCGCAACTCATGGGCTGGCCCAAACACCTAAACGACATGCCAAAAGGACAATCCAATCTCTAACCGAAAGGCCTGGCCGAGGAGGAATGGCGCCCGCTTTCGACTCCGGCCCGCCTCTCCTACCGGAAGGCCTCGCAAAGGAGGAACAATGCTCACTTCCGACACCGGCCCACTTTTGGATGGCCTCTCCGACCAGAAGGCCTGGCCAAACACCACTTTCCGACTTCAACCTGCGTCTCAAACCGGGGATGCACCGAACCCCTGCTTACAGCTCTTCCTCGACTGGCGCAATTAGAGCCGACTGGGACCAACCGACCGGGGACGCCCGCTCGGTGAGGACCAGGGAACAGATGGAAAAAGTAAGGTAGGACACCCAAGTCAACCGCAATACCGAGGAACGTACCCTGTACACCTGCAGGACATTACTAATGAGGACATGACACCCATGCATATGACCATGTTTGGCGCATGGTATGGAGGGGTAGGAGGCCAGCAAGGGTGTCCAAGTTAAGAAGGAGGTCTGAGGCTAATTCGGTTCGAATCCCCGAGGTGGAGGCCCAAAGCAACTCAAGTTCGAGTCTTCCTCGGCCTCCAGGACCAGTCTGCCTTAAAACGGTCACCCAGGACGCATCCAAACTCCGTTTTCGACGATCCACATATGGTTGGAAGGATAATTTGATAAGGAAGCCAATCCAAGTGGTCTCATGTCAAAAGACCTTCAAAATCAACATAAATCGTCGAAGGAAGTTAGCATCCAGAATCTGCCAGGGTGCTGCGACACCATCTTTTGGTCCGTTGGACCGTGTGTCATGTTTGGGCCCATTAGAGGGCGCGTCCAGGGGGTGATGCCCAAGACTCTATAAATAGCAGCCACAACTCTCCTTAGGGTTTGGGTTTTGTTTAGTTCTTGATTTCCTCATGAAACAGACTTCGTTTTGCTGCAACTGTGCCGCCAAGGCTGCTTGCTGTGAACTAGGGCCCCAGTTCTTGATCTTGTTCGCCTGTGGCGATTAGTCCTTTCGAATAAAGACTTGAACTCCTTTTTGTTATCATAAGCCTCATATTTATTTGCAATTCCAGATTATGTTCATCCCATTCTTGCTTGTGTTCTTGTTTCGTTTGCAGGAAAGCCTTCTCGGCGAGGACAATCGCGTTCGCGTGGTTGATAACCAACGGAGCAGTGGTGTAACGGTTGTGGGGGTCCGAATCAGTCTTGGTTCGAAGCCTAGATTGTGAATGTCGAGTCTCCACCAATCAACACTATCATACCTTTCGGAAGATCGGGCCTTGTCTACATCAAGTGGTATCAGAGACCTTGTTGCCCGTTAGGTATAACTTTGTTTTCCCCTTTAGATTGTTACAGTTTTTGCATTACCTCTAGTCCACAAAAAGCCAAAAAAATATACACCATCATTTATTCCCTTTCCTATAGCCTCGTTGTGCCGTGCAATTTCGTCTCTGGTTCGCGTTGTTGAGTTTGTGTCCTAGGGCAAGTTCTGGTTGCTGGTTTTAGATCATTTATAGTCCAGTTTGTGTTTTTTCCTTTGTTTTTCATCATAATCCGTGAACACCTTCAAGTCTTGCTGTGTTTCCTTTATATCCATCAAACCCTAGTACAAGCCATCTAATTTGTTACACTTGTCTTCACTATTTCCATCAAATCCTTGCTGCCGTGACCAATTTTGCGCGCATTGTTCCCATTTTGTCCTCTAATTCGGAGTCAGTTCGTAAAACTGGTCTAGTTTTCGCATACAAACTCGGATTTTGACGTTCCATATATCAAAATCGATCAGGAAAAAATTTCAAATCCATCCATCCCCTGCCATACTAGGTTTGGAAATTTTTATTTTGGCCAAAAACTGGTCACAAGATCATCTTTTCATGGTCACAAGCTTTTTGTCGATTTTGGGCACATCTTCTAAAATTTCCACAGGCCACGCCTTTCACTTATTTAAGCTCATATTTTCTGTGGTTACTTATTTTGTACTCCTGAGTGAAGAAAAAATATCAAAAAAATAAAAAGAAAAAGTCAGAATCCCCAAAAAAAACAACAATAGCCCAAAAATAGATAAAAAAGAGAGGGGCAAAAGTGGAACAATATCTAGAGGAGCACATAGAGAGCGCCATTTGAGCTGTGTTTGTGTGTGCTAATTTCTGCCTTGTTCCTAATCATATTTGTACTGTTCACATCACTTAATACATCTGTTACTTGAAACGTGAGTAGGACAACAACTAAGACAAGTACTTGGGATACTTATTCAGCTTTGCTATTCAGTTGCGAATTTTGCTATTCCTTGCTACTATATTATGCCTGTCCAAAAACTGGTCACAAGATCATCTTTTTGTGGTCACAGGCTTTTTGTCGATTTTAAGCACATCTTCAGAAATTTCCACAAGCCACGCCTTTCACTTGTTTAAGCTCATATTTTCTGTGGTTACTTCTTTTGTGCTCCTGAGTGAAGAAAAAATATCAAAAAAATAAAAAGAAAAAGTCAAAGAATCCCAAAAAACAACGACAGCCCAAAAATAGATAAATAAGAGAGGGACAAAAGTTGAACAATTTCTAGAGGAGCACATAGAGAGCGCCATTTGAGCTATGTTTGCGTGTGCTAATTTCTGCCTTGTTCCTAATCATATTCCTACTATTCACATCACTTAATACATCTGGTACTTAGAACGTGAGTAGGACAACAACTAAGACAAGTACTTGGGATACTTATTTAGCTTTGCTATTCAGTTGCGAATTTTGCTATTCCTTGCTACTATATTATGCCTGTCCAAGCTCCACTTTCTTCTAACCAAGTACATGTTCATCTTGCAACTGTTACACTCAAGCTACAACGGTATCACAGTCACCGACCGATTACACCGCCTGTTGTTTTGGTAAGAACACTTGTAAGACCATGGTAAGACGCTTAAGAGTTGAGTGCCTTATTTTTCCTTGTCCACAACCTAAGTAGTTGGTAGGGATAATACTTTTGTGTTGTCTTTTGCTGTCTTCTAACAATGATAGGTTGTTCGTATTCACCGACTTATGATGGTATAGGTGCTGATGAGTACATGGAGTGGGAAATTGCCATAGATAACATATTTGCTACTCGCTTTATGTGTCTAAGGAGGAAGGTAAAAAATGTAGCTAGTGTTTTGCGACATTCTACTTTATCTTGGTGGGAGTCTTTAGATCCCTCTGATAAACCTCAAACTTGGAATGATATGAAACTTCTTATGCAAGAAACCTTTGTTAATCCACCTCCGGTTTTGACTTCATATGATGAGGTGCACCACTTAGAGGAAGAGTTTGTTGTTATTCCTCTTCCAATGACTAACCTTTTGTAGGATAATGTACATAAGCAAGAGGATGACATGGAAGAAAATGAGGAGCTTACAACCTCATATGCAAATTAAGAGCCATCACTTGATAATGCACCTATTACTACTGCTGAGAACACAAGTAATGCCCATGGTGCTACACTCATGAAAGGTGAGAATTGTTTTAATGTACTAAATTTTTCCACAAACCATGCTATCATAGAGCAATTGTTAATGGAACCCTCTCTTGATTTATCTCTATCCCATGATAATTTGCTTGAAGTTCCTTGTGATAAAGATGAATTGGTTGATGATGCTTCAGTTTTACATGTTTTGGAACTAGTCACTTGTGCTGAAAATAAACATATTATTCATATTGCTACTAAAACTGATGAGTTCAAACTGTTGTCTTGTTTACATACTTTGGGTTACATTGAATTTGATGTTTTGTGTAACCTAGAATGTTTGGAGGAGAGCCTTTTTAAATATTTTGATTTGCCTTGGTTTTCTAAACACACGTATCATATTATTGGCAAATATAACAACAAGGGACAATATATGATACATCGAGTATACATTCGTAGTAATATGAATTCTCCTTTTGTTGTACAAGATTATGATCGTTTAGAGCGCAGCGATAATAATACAAACATTTTCTCATGTTCCTCAAAGAAACAAGTTCACTTCCAAGAAGGGGAGCATTGTTGGTTGCTACATATGTCTGCTAGACCATCTATTCCTGCATTGTCTTTGGTTAATTCTAATCTTTTGCAGCATAGTGTTGACATACATCGTGTGCATTTGGATCATGGAGTCTACATGCTTGCTGAAATTTTTATGCAAGATGACATGATAGAAACTTAGAAACATGGTCACATTCCTTCTCACAATTATTTCAGTTCCCTTTGTCTTCGCAACCCCGTTCTCCTTTATGTTGTGCAGGATCAGTTTCAAGCACAATCGACGTCGAGGATGGCTTTTCATCAAGAAGGGGAGGATTATGAGGACATGACACCCATGCATATGACCATGTTTGGCGCATGGTATGGAGGGTAGGAGGCCAGCAAGGGTGTCCAAGTCAAGAAGGAGGTCCGAGGCTAATTCGGTTCGAATCCCCGAGGTGGAGGCCCAAAGCAACTCAAGTTCGAGTCTGCCTCAGCCTCTAGGACCAGTCTGCCTTAAACTGGTCACCCAGGATGCATCCGGACTCCGTTTTCGACGATCCACATATGGTTAGAAAGCTAATTTGATAAGGAAGCCAATCCAAGTGGTCGCACATCAAAAGACCTTCGGAATCAACAGAAATCATCGAAACAAGTCAGCATCTAGAATCTACCAGGGTGCTACGACATCATCTTTTGGTCCATTGGACCATGTATCGTGTTTGGGCCCATTAGGGGCGCATCTAGGGGGTGATGCCCAAGACTCTATAAATAGCAGCCGTCACTCTCCTTAGGGTTTGGGTTTTGTTTAGTTCTTGATTTCCTCATGAAACAGACGTCGTTTTGCTGCAACTGTGCCGCTAAGGCTGCTTGCTGTGAACCAGGGCCCCAGTTCTTGATCTTGTTCGCCTGTGGCGATTAGTCCTTTTGAATAAAGACTTGAACTCCTTTTCATTATCATAAGCCTCATATTTATTTGCAATTTCAGATTGCGTTCATCCCGTTCTTGCTTGTGTTCTCGATTCGCTTGCAGGAAAGCCTTCTCGGCGAGGTCAATCCCGTTCGCGTGGTTGATAACCAACCGAGCAGTGGTGTAACGGTTGCGGGGGTCCAAATCAGTCTTGGTTCGAAGCCTAGATCGTGAACGTTGAGTCTCCACCAATCGACGCTATCATACCTTTCGAAAGATCAGGCCTTGTCTACATCAAGTGGTATCAGAGACCTTGTTGCCCATTAGGTATAACTTTATTTTTCGCTTTAGATTGTTACTATTTTTGCATTACCTATAGTCCACAAAAAGCCAAAAAAATTATACACTGCCACCTATTCCCTGTCCTATAGCCTCATTGTGCCGTGCAATTTCGTCTCTGGTTCGCGTTGTTGAGTTTGTGTCCTAGGGCAAGTTCTGGTTGCTGGTTTTAGATCGTTTTTAGTCCAGTTTGTGTTTTTTCCTTTGTTTTTCATCATAATCCATGAACACCTTCAAGTCTTGTTGTGTTTCCTTTATATCCATCAAACCCTAGTCCACGCCATCTAATTTGTTACACTTGTCTTCACTGTTTCCATCAAATCCTTGCTGCCGTGACCAATTTTGCGCGCATTGTTCCCGTTTTGTCCTCTAATTCGGAGTCAGTTCATAAAACTGGTCTAATTTTCGCATACGAACTCAGATTTCGATGTTCCATATATCAAAATCGATCAGGAAAAAATTTCAGATCCGTCTGTCCCCTGCTTTGCTAGGTTCAAAATTTTTTATTTTGGCCAAAAACTGGTCACAAGATTATCTTTTCGTGGTCACAAGCTTTTTGTCGATTTTGAGCACATCTTCTGAAATTTCCACATGCCACGCCTTTCACTTGTTTGAGCTCATATTTTTTGTGGTTACTTATTTTGTGCTCCTGAGTGAAGAAAAAATATGAAAAAATAAAAAGAAAAAGTTAAAGAATCCCAAAAAACAACGACAGCCCAAAAATAAAGAAAAAAGAGAGAGGCAAAAGTGGAACAATATCTAGAGGAGCACATAGAGGGCGCCATTTGAGCTGTGTTTGCGTGTGCTGATTTCTGCCTTGTTACTAATCATATTCCTGCTGTTCACATCACTTGATATATCTGGTACTTGGAACATGAGTAGGACAGCAACTAAGATAAGTACTTGGGATACTTATTCAGCTTTGCTATTCAGTTGCGAATTTTGCTATTCCTTGCTACTATATTGTGCCTGTCTAAGCTCCACTTTCTTTTAACCAAGTATAGGTTTGCCATGCAACTGTTACACTCAAGCTACAATGGTATCATAGTCACCGACCGATTGCACCGCCTATTGCTTTGGTAAGAACACTTGTAAGACCATGGTATGACGCTTGAGAGTTGAGTGCCTTGTTTTTCCTCGTGCACAACCTAAGTAGTTGGTAGGGATAATACTTTTGTGTTGTCTTCTGCTATCTTCTAACAATGACAGGTTGTTCGTATCCACCGACTTATGATGGTATAGGTGCTGATGAGTACATGGAGTGGGAAATTGCCATAGATAACATATTTGCAACTCACTTTATGTGTCCAAGGAGGAATGTAAAAAATGCAGCTAGTGTTTTGCGACCTTCTGCTTTATCTTAGTGAGAGTCTTTAGATTCTTCTGATAAACCTCAAACTTGGAATGATATAAAACTCCTTATGTGAGAAACCTTTGTTAATCCACCTCCTGTTTTGACTTCATATGATGAGATGCACCATTTAGAGGAAGAGTTTGTTGTTATTCCTCTTGCTATGACTAACCTTCTGTAGGATAATGTACATAAGCGAGAGGATGACATGGAAGAAAATGAGGAGCTTACAACCTCATATGCAAATTTAGAGCCATCACTTCACAAAGCACCTATTACTACTACTGAGAACACAGGTAATGCCCATGGTGCTACACTCACAAAAAGTGAGAATTGTTTTAATGTACTAATTTTTTCCACGAACCATGCTATCATAGAGCAATTGTTAGTGGAACCCTCTCTTCATTTATCTGTATCCCATGGTAATTTGCTTGAAGTTCCTTGTGATAAAGATGAATTCGTTGATGATGCTTTAGTTTTACATATTTTAGAACTAGTCACTTGTGCTGAAAATAAAAATATTATTCATATTGCTACTAAAACTGATGAGTTCAAGCTGTTGTCTTTTTTACACAATTTGGGTTACATTAAATTTGATGTGTTGTGTAACCTAGATTGTTTGGAGGAGAGCCTTTTTAAATATTTTGATTTTCCTTGGTTTTCTAAACACACATATTATGTTATTGGCAAATATAACAACAAGGGACAATATATGATACATCGAGTATACATTCGTAGTAATATGAATTCTCCTTTTGTTGTACAAGATTATGATCGTTTAGAGGGCAGCGATAATAATACAAACATTTTATCATGTTCCTCAAAGAAACAAGTTCACTTCCAAGAAGGGGAGCATTGTTGGTTGCTACATATGTCTGCTAGACCATCTATTCCTACATTGTCTTTGGTTAATTCTAATCTTTTGCAGGATAGTGTTGACATACATCGTGTGCATTTGGATCATGGAGTCTACATGCTTGCTGAAATTTTTATGCAAGATGACATGCTAGAAACTTAGAAACATGGTCATGTTCCTTCTCACAATTATTTCAGTTCCCTTTGTCTTCGCAACCCCATTCTCCTTTATGTTGTGCAAGATCAGTTTCAAGCATAATCGATGCCGAGGACGGCTTTTCATCAAGAAGGGGAGGATGATGAGGACATGACACCCATGCATATGACCATGTTTGGTGCATGGTATGGAGGGGTAGGAGGCTAGCAAGGGTGTCCAAGTCAAGAAGGAGGTCCGAGGCTAATTCGGTTCGAATCCCTGAGGTGGAGGCCCAAAGCAACTCAAGTTCGAGTCTGCCTCGGCCTCCAGGAACAGTCTGTTTTAAACTGGTCACCCAGGACGCATCCTGACTCCGTTTTCAACAATCCATATATGGTTGGAAAGCTAATTTGATAAGGAAGCAAATCCAAGTGGCCTCACATCAAAAGACCTTTGGAATCAACATAAATCATCGAAATAAGTCAGCGTCCAGAATCTGCCAGGGTGCTGCGACACCGTCTTTTGGTCCGTTGGACCGTGTATCGTGTTTGGGCCCATTAGGGGGCGCGTCCAGGGGGGGTGATGCCCAAGACTCTATAAATAGCCACCATCACTCTCCTTAGGCTTTGGGTTTTGCTTAGATTAATCTGTCAAGAACAGTTTCGCCGTTCATCGGTTTGTGAGACCCCAACTTCGTGAGATTAATCATTCATCTGCAATTTGGTTGTTTTCTTTCTTGTTCTTGCTTGTGTTCTTCGTTGCGCAGGCAGGGATTAGGCTTCTTGGCGAGGTCAACTAGATCCGTGTCTCGGTTGATAACTAGAGGAGTTGTGGCACTAAGGTTGCAGGGTTTGATCTTTCTATTTGAAGCCAGATCGGTGTGTCATTCTCCGCCACAACGATAATTACCTCTACCTGACGGAAGATCAGGATCCCCATTCCCATTAAGTACCCTACAACCTCCCTAGTATGATAGAACCCAAGCATCGTTGTAGGCGCTGACATTTTCCCTATAGTATTGTGGGCGCCATCAACTCACATACCCGAGAAACACGGTAAGGCTCCCCCCACATGCCTTTGGGCATCAACAGTGTTGTGGGCACCGGCATTTACTGTACCAGGTGAACATGGTAAAACCCCCTGCATGACTCTTAGCATCAACAATATGGTAGGCACCAACATCTGCCATACTAGAAGGAGACAACACAACCTCCCATGTGCCTCTGACATTAAACAGTATTATGGGCACCTACCATCATCTTGTACCCACCGGCGTGGGCAACAAGACTTAGTAGCATACATACTCTCTCCCTCTCACTTGTAAGGCCATCCCCTTCATCTATAAAAGGGGATGCGCTCTCTCCCAATAGATAGATCGATCAAGTTCACTAGCACACAGTAGAACCACTAGGTTCAAACCTTGAGCGCACGCTCAAACACTTAGTGCATAGCGGAACTCCCATCACTCTTGGCCCTTCAGACTAGAGTCCGACCGGACCTCTTGTACCCCCATCTTTCTCCCTTCTGTTTGTAACCCCATAGCAAACTTCGAGCACCTAGGCTCAGGAATAAAGTCATCGACCGACTCAAACTGGACGTACGTGTTGTCTGAACCAGTATAAACCCTATGTCATTGAGTGCTAGGCCACCTTCGATCACAATGCACAACAAAACTATAAATATTTACATGTTGGTCACTTTCTGCACTGACACATGGTATTCCAGTATGTGTTTATGAAGAAACCCATGTTAGTAAACTCACCTGTAGGGGGAAATGAAAGCAAATTGGATATGCTTAGCTACTAGTCTCAACATCAGGGGGGTAGAATTTCAAGCCAACCTTGTAGTCATAGGCTCATATGGAATTGATGTTATCTTGGGTATGGATTGGTTAAGGTCCCAGAAGGTAGTTATTAATTGTGGAAACAGTTCCGTGAATCTTACCACTCCATCAGGAGAGAAAGTTGAGTATGTGGCAACACAGTCAGCCGCAGAAATCTATCGAGTTAATCAATTGGAGGGCACAACTATAGAGGATATACGCATAGTAAATGAGTATCCAGATGTCTTCCCTAAGGAATTACCAGGTATGCCACCTAAACGAGACATTGAGTTTATAATTGAACTTTTACTTGGAACTGCACCCATAGCTAAGAGACCTTATAGAATGGGAGTGAATGAATTAGCAGAACTTAAGAAACAATTAAGGGAATTGCTAGATAAGGGTTATGTCCAACCTAGTTCTTCACCTTGGGGTGCACTAGTATTGTTTGTAGAGAAGAAAGATGGTACACAATGAATGTGCATAGATTACAAATCACTTAATGAGGTCACAATTAAGAACAAGTATCCATTGCCTAGAATCGATGACCTGTTTGACCAGTTGAAAGGAGCTTGTGTGTTTTCCAAGATCGACCTCCGACCGGGATACCATCAGTTGAGAATAAGACGTTTTGACATTCCTAAAACTGCTTTTGTGACCCGATATGGACTATATGAGTTCATAGTCATGTTTTTTGGTCTGACCAACGCACCTACTTACTTCATGTATTTGATGAACAAAGTATTCATGGAGTACCTTGACAAGTTTGTTGTGGTGTTCATTGATAACATGTTAGTCTACTCTAAGAATGTAGAAGAACATGAGGAACATTTGAGGTTAATATTGCAGAAGCTTAGAGAACATCAGCTCTATGCTAAGTTTAGCAAATGTGAGTTCTAGCTAAAAGAAGTATCTTTCCTTGGTCACATAATCTCTAATGGAGGAGTAGCAGTAGATCCCAAGAAGGTTAGAGATGTGTTGAGTTGGAAGCCACCTCAGGATGTTAGTGAGATTCAGAGTTTCCTTGGTATGGTTGGGTACTATAGGAGGTTCATTGAGGGATTCTCTAAGTTAGCAAAACCCATGACTGCTCTGTTTGAGGAGAATGCCAAATTTGTATGGTCTAAGCAATGTCACAATAGTTTTGAGGAGTTGAAGAAGAGACTGACTTCTGCCCCAGTGCTTGTCTTACCTGATCTTACCAAAAGCTTCTCTATCTATTGTGATGCCTCATGGCAGGGTCTAGGCTGCATTCTTATGAAAGAGGGTAGAGTTGTTGCCTATGCATCTAGACAACTAAGAAAACATGAGTTAAATTATCTGACTCTTGACCTGAAGTTAGCAGCTATGGTACATGCTCTCAAGATTTGGAGGCATTACCTGATAGGTCATAAGTGTGAGATTTATATGGATCATAAGAGTTTGAAGTATATATTCACTCAGTTAGATCTGAATTTGAGGCAGCGCAGATGGCTAGAGTTAATCAAGGATTATGATTTGGAGATACACTATCATGTAGGAAAGGCTAACGTTGTAGCAGATGCTTTGAGTAGGAGGAGTTATGTGAACATGGCCTATACAACTCAGTTACCTAGGGAGTTGTGTGAGGAGTTCGAGTACCTAAATTTGGGTATTGTGGCTAACACTATGGAGTTAGAGGTAGAACCTACTCTAGAACAAGAGATTCATAAGGGACAGTTGAATGATGAGAGGATTAAAGATATTGCTGAATGTATAGTGATTGGTAAAGACCTAGGATTCCACATGGATGATCAAGGGACAGTATGGTTTGGCAAAAGGATTTGTGTGTCAGAAGTGAAGTCTATTAGAGAGTCTATTTTGAGGGAAGCTCATGACTCGGCCTATTCCATACACCCGGGGAGTACTAAAATGTATCTTGATCTTAAAGAGAGATATTGGTGGTATGGACTAAAAAGAGATGTAGCTGAACATGTGGCCATATGTGATACGTGCCAAAGAGTAAAGGTAGAGCATCAGAGGCCAGCAGGTTTATTACAACCTATGAAGATACCCGAGTGGAAATAGGAAGAAGTTGGAATGGATTTCTTAGTGGGATTACCCTGTACACAGAGGGGATATGACTCTATCTGGGTAATTGTAGACCGTCTGGCAAAAGTAGCACATTTGATTCCTATCAAGACAACTTATTCTGGTGCAAAGTTGGTAGAGCTATACATGGAAATGATTGTATGTTTACATGGAGTACCAAAGAAGATTGTTTCAGATAGGGGTACACAGTTCACATCACATTTTTGGTAGAAATTGCATGAGTCCATGGATACGAAGTTGAACTTTAGCTCAGCTTATCATCCTCAGATAGACAGGCAGACTGAGAGAACAAATCAGATTTTAGAGGATATGCTGAGAGCTTGTGCTCTATAGTATGGAACAAGTTGGGATAAAAGTTTGCCCTATGCTGAATTCTCTTATAATAATAGCTACCAGAAAAGTCTTAAGATGGAACCATTTGAGGCGTTGTCTGGCAGAAAGTGCAGGACACCACTATTTTGGAATCAAACAGGGGAAAGTCAAGTCTTTGGACTAGAAGTTTTGCAACTAGCAGAGAAATAGGTACAAACAATAAGGCAAAACTTGAAGGTTGCACAGTCTCGACAAAAAAGCTATGCTGACACGAGAAGAAGAGACTTGGTGTTTGAGATTAGTGACTTTGTTTATCTCAAAGTTTCACCTATGAGAGGAGTTAAGAGATTTCATACCATGGGAAAGTTGTTACCCAGGTATGTGGGACCATTCAAGATCATCAATAGGAGAGGAGAAGTTGCTTACCAGGTGGAATTACCGGAACAACTCTCAGGTGTCCATGATGTCTTCCATGTATCGTAACTTAAGAAATGTTTGAGAGTACCTAAGGAACAACTACCTTTGGAAGAACTGGATATCCGAGAGGATCTATCATACAAAGAATATCCAGTGAGAATCTTGGAAACAGTGGAGAGAATCACAAGAAGTAAGATAATAAGAATGTGCAAGGTTTAGTGGAACAGACACTCTGTGGATGAGGCAACTTGGGAAAGAGAGGATGATCTGAGAGCTGACTATCCCAATCTTTTCAAATCATCTAAATCTCGAGGACGAGATTCATCTTAAGGGGGGTAGGTTTGTAACACCTAAAAATTTCAACTGCAAAGTAGTAATTAATTTTGAGCATTTATTTAATTTTCTATGTATTTTTAACCTAGGCTAAAGAATAAATTTTTGGTTAAATAAAATTAACTATAAGGTTTAGAAACATGTTTGTCGCATTCATGCCGAAGTATACTATTTTTGGTTGAGTGTAGGGCTAGAATGGTTGTAGTTAACTTCTGATTCCATTTGAATTTGGCTTGGATTTGAAAACTAGAATTGGAAAAGAATTTGATTTTGAAAAACCTTATTTTCTTCCTTTTCAGCCCAACCCCAGGAACTGGCCTGGCCCTTCTCTTCCTCCCCTTCTCAGCTTTGGCTTGATCGGTGGCCTAGTTTGTGCCTCACGCTTCCTTCCCTTCCTCCCGCATGGCCTACTCTGCACTAGCCCACTCGGTGGCCAGCTCCGCGCCTTCCTTTGCTCCACATGCGCACCGCACGGCCTAGCTTAGCACCGCGGCCCATAGCGCCCATGCCCGCACCCACTCACCCTCTTCTCCCTCTCACTGCGCCGCTGGCCCTACACATCAGTGCCCACACCCCTTTTCTTTTCTTCCCTGTGCTCCCTTCCTTCTTTGACGCCCGGCGATGGCGCTGCCAAGCATGGCAAGTCATCGCCGTCGTGCATGTAGGGAAGGTGACCAAAATTGCCGCACCCCGCTCCCCTTCCTTCTACCATAGCGGCTGCCCACCTACAAAACCCAAGTCAGACCCCCTCCTTCTCCCCTTTCCTCTGTCCATGCTCATGCTCACTCACTGCCGCCGGCAATCCATCGCTCCCGTGCCTCAATCCTCGACGCCGATGACTCCCGAAGCTATGCTGTGTTCCCCTGCAACCATAGATGGCTTCAATTCATTGTTTTGGTCAAACGTTGCTTGGATTTCCCCTAACCCATGCCTTGTCTTCTCTCTCCAACCACCACCGCTGTCGACCTGTGCCTTCGGAGACTTCCCGGATGCCGCGGTCCCTTCCAATCGACTCGCGGTGAGCTTCTCCGTCTTCCCGTGCCCCGTTCCTTCGAATCATGCCCTAGAACATCATATTAGTGAACTCCAGATGCTACCGGCCATGGCACTGCCGTGGGACATCGCTCCGAGACATTCCTCACCCTCGGTACTACACTCCATTGAGTTCACGAGCACTTGTAGACCATTTCGCGTGTTTGGTTTGACCCGGGGAGGTCTAGAGCGCCGTACCGGCGTTCGCCGCCATGTTTGCCTCTTCGCCGGCAATGGCGGGCTCACCAGGGTACTGTGTGGCTGGTGGAGGTTCTCCGATGCATCCAGTGTCGTCAGATTTGTCTGGACGACCAAGATCTAAACGTACCGGTTGGATGTGTAACCGGTCCACCGTGGACCCAGCCCACGGTGCCACGTCAGCGCGCACCCACGCCACATGGTGCACCGTGCCACACACACGCTGACGCGTGGCAGCCCAGTCAGCAGACGCGGTCAACCGTACACGCTTTATAGTTAAGCCCATCGGTTTCTAGATAATTAACCCACAGTCCAGATCAATTCAAAATAAATATATTTTAGTCCTATTTTTATTCACTTTAGACCCTGTAGTTTCTAGAAATAGTGTGCGCAGTCCAGTAACCGTGTAAATTTAGATTTTAATTGTTTGAATTCTAAAATGAGTTTGAGTTATTTACAGAAATGCCATTGCACCTTATTTCATGCATAACTTTTGCGTTTTAAGTCCGATTTGAGTGATTCTTTCGCTCACATGTTCATGGCAATACATAGAATAGTTTTATAAGCTTTTTAATCTATGTTTCTACTATTTGGTGTATAGTTCTAATAGAAGTCTATTTGTATGCATATAATGATTGGATTGGATGCTTGATTGGTGTATTGGAACACGATTAGAGGGTGAGTTGTTTGAGGTAGCTGAGGACCACCAACAGGAAGATCAGCAGTACCAGGATAACTTTGAGGAAGGCAAGTGTATCAAAGGCCCCTTATACCTATGAACTACTACACTTCATATTCATGCATGTGTCTAATTTGAAATACCTTTAAGGACTTTACCTAGATTATTACTTCTACCACATATCCTTGTTACCTATGGTTTGGGTATGCATTTGGATAGATGCTGCAACTCTTAACATAAAATATTTGTTAAACATGACTAAAGGCATTATGAAATGTGATAAAATGGAGCTTTTTAGAAACAATTAGGGGGGCTAGAGTATGGGGTTGAGTACTCTAGTGCCTCTCCATAAGGACTTAATCCTAACGCGGCCACCCAGGAGGTGTCGTACAATCCCGAGTGTCATATGGCTCTAACTTTAACCTGTTAACTAGATTGTACTAGCTCGTCTGTAGCTTTCAGTAAGGGTAAGAGGGGGTAGTAGTTGGTATGTTTCCTTATCTGCTAGGGTGTGTGTACTGTGCTGCGACCATGCATGGCACTCCTAGAGGAGGGCCACATACGGCTAGACGGCTGAAACCTTAGCAGCTATGACTTGTTAGTGCGACTAGCTAAGGGTTACATAGTGCAACCCTGCCACACTTCTAGGTAGAGGTGTTGTGGGCTTTGCAAACCCTGGCATTGGGAATCATGGCTCGGTGGGTAAAGTTATACAATTTCTATAGAAATATTTGACCTGTTATAACAGTCGTGCTCATGGATATGAGCGGCCTAGATCCTTCATGATTAGTGGTTACTATGGATGGTTGGGAATTGATATAAATTTGATTATATATTATTATCACTTGGGATTTGGGATTGTTCACTAAAGTAGTGATTCTGGATGCTAAAACTTGATCAATTAAAATTTTGAACTGCAGTCAAACCGTGTCTAAGCCTTTGAGCCTCATAGATCCCTTTGATATACTTGCAAAGCATGGTGAGCTTACACTTGCTTTACATTCAATGAAAATCCCGGATGGGTAACATATAACATGTATGGGGAGTTTTTAGAGGATGTCTAGGACTACTAGGATGACATTCACCAGTTGGAGTCCCTATGGCAGTTTGGGCTAGTTATTCTACTGTGTGTAATAATGTTACCATTGAGCAAAACTATGTATTAACATTATGATGAGATATGCGATGTAATAAGTACTTTACTTTGATGCTATTACAATTTGTGATATATGTGTGTGTTTGGACATCCTAGGCGCACATATATGAGTACTTAGTTTTGCTATGCAAAATTGGGTGCGACATGGGCCATCGGCAAAAATAGCCAATTCCTGAGTAAACAGATGCGTATCACGTGATCAATCACTTATCCAGTATAGATGGATCTACAAGCTCATCAAATCTAACATATCATCATTAATGGAAGGGGTCGAGCATATTGAAGGTAGCAATAATAATGATAATAAATTAAACTCTTAAAACACATAGATCTATCCATATCTAGACAAGATTATGAGCATGTGTTATGAGCGTGAAAGCATAAGCAACCGACCGAGGGGGCGATCTAAGTGGTTTTTTGTCGTATAACATTCGAACATTTAACCACCAAAGCATAAATAAATCTACAAACCGACTAAACCCAATTTACAACACTATCAATAGGTCGATCAAATCGATGCAACATTGATAGTAGAATGTCAAACTGCAAGCCTAACGATCTATAAATGTACTTATGTTTTGACGGAATCGCGGACACGTGCCATACACGTGAAAGCTCAGGCTATTAGATAAAATAGCTGATAGAAACATAGTGGATGGATGATGTCATGTCTCCCTTAATGAGCCAGTCTGTTAACCAACAATACCTGATCTAGTGCGCTACCAACAAGTTGGTAACGAAGACAGCGAACCAAAGATTGATGACTAACAAACTATCGTGGGGTCAAAACCGTGATAAGCATTGTTGTTCGAGTCAGTGTCAGAGTATGGGTCTCCGATGGCTTGGGTGGACCCAAGCACACAAGAATCACAAAGAGGACACAATAGTTTATCCTAGTTCGGTCCAATCGGTACCCTATGTCCAGCAGCTGATGATCCTTATACTCAAAAGCACCCAAAATCGGGGGTTACAATAGGGTTGTAGAGAGATTTGGTAGGGGGTTAGCTTGGTGCTAATCCTAAGGTTGCCTCTCCGCCTGTGGTGCCTTCCCATCATCTGAGAGGAGGAAGATGATGGGATGCGGTGGAGGAGCTCTTTGTGCCCCTCAGTGGGTTGCCTTGCTCTTGATGCTGAGCAGAGGCCAAGGAATGGAGTGGAATGATCTATCTTCTCCTTTTTTCTCCTAGGTCTGACCATATCCCTCATATAATGAGATAGGTCAGGTACATGGTGGTTTAGGGGAACTAGTCTATGGTCTACATGCGTCGGAGTCTAGGAGGGCCTTCCAGCGGTGTGCTATTGACCATTGCGGAGTCGTGGAGCCAAGGAAGCCTTGGGCGCCATCCGACTGCTCTATTTTGACACTGTGCATGTCAGGCTATGTCAGCTTGGACCAGCCTCCACTAGGTAGACCTTCTAGAGTCTTCTTGGCAGTGAAGGAGATTGACTTCAGGGGCTGACGCGCGGGCCTAGGGGGCTTCCGAGCCCCTGGAGGCCGCTAGGAAGCTTTGTCTTATTATGTCATGCCCCGTGCCTAACCTTGTCAAAAAAGTGGCTGGCAATGTCATGCCCATGGGGCAGCACCGAGGAGCCCCTGAGCCTCGGTAGCTCGGGGCATGTCTTCTTGCGCCTAGGCCTTGGCTAGAGTCTTTGGTGGGGTAGGAGCCAAGGGCTAGGTCGATGTGTTGTCGTAGATCGGGAGCCTTGGGGCTTGGGCAAGCCCCTAAGGCCTAAGCAGAAGTTGTGGTGGAGTCAAGCTCGACCGGGCTTGTTCTCTAGAGGGTGCATGCGAGCATACCTAATGGGTACAGCCCCCGAGACCCTGGGTGATCCTAGAGGGGTCGGTCAGGGGGTCTTCTTCATTTGGGAGGCACTAGACCTGAGGCTTAGCATACCCATATGTTAGGATCTCATCAGGAGCCCCCAAGCCCTTTATGGCCTCACTTGTCATAATGGCGACGAAGGGCTGAATTTGATCTTCTTGTGACCAAACCCTCCTTAGCGGGGATGGCTTGCACTAACATGGATGTTGTGCCCTGCTTGGGGCCCTCTTCTTCTAATGTGATGGGTGTTGCTTAGCTATTGAGGTCGGACAATGATGGTGCTGACCCCCTTGTGAGTCTATGTCGCATAGGTCTTTGACTCGAGCGAGGGATCGATGAACTCGTCTAGGAGTTGCCAACCATAGGCCTAGGGGCACCCTCCTTTTTGATCGGAGCCTAGTATGGGCTGGGTGATCGAGAGCATTTGGGCTCTAGCTCGGGGCCAACTGATCATCAGAAGCACCACACCCTTCTGAGGGCTACAGTAGCAGGTCCCGATCCTCTTGAGCCAGCCTTCTAGGGTGACCTTCTATGGCTATAGATCAGGGTGCGGGGAGCATGCCGAGCCTTAGACAAGGGCCCTCATTGGGCCCACTGCTCAACTGCTCCTGCCCCAACTATTGGGAGTTGGGTGGCTTTTTGGGGGATACATCACCCGAGCGCCTATCGATCAGGGGGTCAGGTTGCTCTGTCTAGGGAGCTGGTGTAGCCCCCGAGGCAGTTGTGGTGCCTCTCTATTAGCAGGAGTGGTGGCTTCTAGGCATGTCCCTTCTGCTAACATCTTGCACAGGCAGTTGATGGCGTCTAGGCTATTGTGTCTAGTGGAGGAGTTAAGGCATGCACCCCCATGTTGTCGCACCTCATTTGGGAGATGGGACATCAATACCACGTGGAGCAGATCTGGCGGAGGGGGAGCCATGGCACTTGGTGCGTGTGGATCTAGGCCATCGATGGTAGCCGATGGGCCTGAGAGGAGTCGGATCCCCTCGAGTCCCGTGAGAAGGCATGCGTGGAGTGGGCAGCGCACCTAGTGGAAAGTGGAGCGAGGACCTGACTCGTTGCCAGCGGTTCCTTGACTACACCTTTATTGTGTAGTTGTCATCATGCAACCATCCTAAGTCACGCTACAGGGATTGAAGAGATGCCTGGTCGGTTCCCTAAGGCCCCTTTAAGCCATTGATTACTGATTGGAGGGCCCGAGGCCGCTCATAGCGCATCGTCTAGGCTATAAAGGGGAGCCTCGGGGGATGCAACATCCTGAATCCCTTCCTTCGACCCCTTCTTCTTCCTCCCAGATTCATCTTCTTTAGCGGCGATGATGATGTTGAAGTGCAACGCTTCCCTCTGGGTGAGCCTGTCTTGGTGCACCGAGCGATTACTTGTTCAAGGGTGGAAGGACTCCAGCAAGGCAGCCACCACAACTACATGAGGTGGTGGGAGGTACTCCGCTGTTGTGGGCGGTAGGACATCGGATACCCACAACAGACCACATGGGCTACGCCCCTAGGGGTGGCCCAACCCTCAAGATGAAGCCTTATGAGGCACGATGCTGCTCGCCATCTCCCGCAAGACATTGGGAAGATATTTTGAAGACACTACAAGATCTATTAGGATACATATGATCCCATGATTCCTGTAATCTATTATTACTTTCCGGTTATCTCCTAGATCTAACCGACTTGTAACCCTACCCCCCGAACTATATAAGGGGGGCAGGGACCCCCTCCAAACTCACGTAATATCATATGATAGCCAATACAATCCAACAGACCATAGGAGTAGGGTATTATGTCATACTAATAGCCTAAACCTATCTAACTCGTGTGACTCTGTTGCCTTCTTGTTCTCGATAACATGCATCTCTGCTGATCAATCTACCTTCATGGGATACTCCTCGGAGGACTACCGATGATATTTTGTCGATAGTTGGCGCACCAGGTAGGGGTGTGCATGCTGTTTCGATGTCGAACAAGATGATGTGTTCTGTAGGCTCTTTATCCCTCCATAGCCTAGCCAGATCTTCACGGTTGGATCAATCTCATGGATCATCAATGCTGACAGAGTTGGAGAGATCACCAAGCCGGTGCTGATCAATACTGCGTCGATCACCTCAAAACATGTGACTACAGATCTGATCTCAGAACCACCTCTGAGGTTCTCTTCATCGACAATTCACCACTTGCCCCCCACTACCAGAGGAGGCAAATCAACAACGATGATCTGATCGCATCCATCGATTAGGTTGGCCAGAAGCTCGCCGATTGGCTCTCCATCGTAGAATCGGCTCTGACCACTCTGGTTTAGCGTCGACCACCTTCCAATCCAAATCTATCAAAGGCTGCTTGGGAAACTCCAGGGGTTACAGCCCTACCCTTCAGGCTCATTAGCGTCGCTGTCACCTACCAAGATGCCCTAAGGGGCAAATTTGCATACCAGGTCGGAGATGTCCATCCTCTCATCGACCAGATCACCGACCAGCTCCTGTGTGGCTGTCATCATGCTACATGTTGGCCAAAGCCCCATAGTATCCCTCCAAACCATCTTGGAGGAGAATCTAGACTCTGAGTCCCAAGGCTCTATGGAGACTGTCGCTGAAACCACCGCCGAACACCTTCCTTCCCCTCCCTTCCATGGAGGTGCAATCTTCAACGTTAGCATCGATAGGCCCCCGCAGGATGGTGAAACCGAGGAGGACCACGCCGCCCACATCAATAGGAACATCAACCGTGCATAGCGCCAAGCAAACGAGGCTACCCTTGCGATGGCCTAGGCTTAGCTTGACACGCAAGGAAGGCCACGCCAACTCTAGCGCAACCTCGACGATGAGTTTGTCCATGTTGATGGCCACGTCATCTACAAGACTCCAAGCACCAATTTGGCTATGGCCGCCAATGAGCTTGCCTAGCTCCCACAGATATCGAAGGTTGCTAAGGTCGCCGCCATGCTTAAAGCGGTGCACTATTAGGTCAATGAAATCCACCTAGATCAGAGACCTTCATACTCCACAAGCTCCATTCATCGATCAGCCATGCCAAGATCTGATCGCCACCCAAGTCGTTTCCCTGACCAGCACCATGATGACAGCCAACCCCTCTAGGGGGTAGCTAGGGGTAACTGCATTGATCACCCTCACCAGCAGGACTAGGAGGTTGACCAGGATGTCCGAGCACACCTCAACAATCTCTGAGACGCGCAACGACGTATCGATGAGCACCGCTTTAGTCGCCATGAAGAAGAAGTATGCCGCCATCAAGAGTACGAGCAAGAGTTTAGTAACCCAGACTCAGCTCTCAAGACGCTCAATGCTGGCAACGCTATAGATCATGGCGCCAACAATCCCAAAGGGCCCCCAGCATTCATGAGGACACTCCAAACATTCTAGTGGCCCCATGGTTTCAAAATCACTAGGGGCTAACCTCTCCATCGCCTATGCCTGCGAGATAGATAGTCACGCCCTCGCCGAAGCCACCGACCTCTCGATTCAGATGGCTAGCATGGTCACCGATGCCAAGATGGTGCCCGTCGACGACCTAGAGATCCCATTGTTGGAGCCTTCGTGTGCCTCTGCCAAGTCTAAAGAAACCAAGGAAGTCGGCCTCAGCCTCGATGACCCCAAATAGGAAAGCGTGCTTGTCTCCTTCCTACGTGCCAATGTCAACATGTTTGCTTAGAAACCTATAGACATGTCGGGGGTACCACGGGAGAAGATCGAGCACTCCTTGAATGTCTCGCCGACCGCCAAACCGATCAAGCAGAAACTCCGATGATTCACGCTAGACAAGAAGGAGGCTATTAGGGTAGAAATAAAATGGTTCCTAGCTGCAGGATTTATAAAAGAAGTGTATCATCCTGAGTGGTTAGCCATCCCTATTCTCGTTCAAAAAAAGAATAAAGAATGGAGAATGTGCGGTGATTACACTGATCTTAACAAACACTACCCTAAAGACCCCTTTGGTCTGCCTTGGATAGACGAGGTTGTAGACTCCACCGCCAACTGCGAACTACTCTCCTTCCTCAACTGTTACTCTAGCTATGATCAGATATCCCTAAAGGAAGACGACTAGATCAAGACTTCATTCATCATGCCTTTCGGTACGTACTGCTATACCACCATGTCCTTCGGACTCAAGAACACCTTGGCAAACTACCAAAGGGCCATCCAGATGTACCTCGATCAACAGATACACTGCAACATCAAAGCTTACATCGATGATGTGGTCATCAAGTCCAAGAGTGTCGATAATCTCATCGCCAACCTCGAAGAAACATTCGCCAACCTAAAAAGGTGCAGATGGAAGTTGAACCCTTCAAAGTGCATCTTTGGAGTACCATCCGGCATACTCTTGGGCTACATCATCAGTGCCCATGGCATCGAACCCAACCCCGACAAGGTCTCCACCATCACCAACATCAAACATCTGACCTGCGTAAAGGACATATAGAAGCTTATAGGCTGCATGGCTGCTCTAAGCCACTTTATATCGTGCCTCGGCGAAAAGGGACTACCATTCTTTAAACTCCTCAAGGCCTTTGAGAGCTTCTCTTGGTCAGAGGAGGTAGATATAGCTTTCAAATAGCTCAAGTTGTTTCTAACAAAGCCTCTGATCATGATGGTGCCTCGATAAGACGAAACTCTACTGATCTACATCGCCGCCACTTCTCGCGTCATTAGGACAACTATCGTCGTCAAACGCGAGGAGCCTAGGCATGCCTATAAGGTGCAACGTCTAGTCTACTTCATCAACGAGGTCCCTAATGAGCCCAAAACTCATTATCCTCAAGTTCAAAAACTGCTATACGCTATTCTGATCATGTCGCGCAAGCTCCACCATTACTTCGAGTATTACAAGATCATCGTGGTCACCAAATTCCCTCTAGGGGACATTCTCCACAACAAAGAGGCCAATGGCCGCATCATCAAGTGGGCTATCGAGTTTGGCACTTACCCATTGAATTCAGAAGCAGGCCAACCATCAAGTCATAGGCGCTCGCTAATTTCATCACTGAGTGGACTGAGATCCAAGAGCCCATCGCTGCTACATGCCCCAAGCACTAGATGATGTAGTTCGATGGCACCCTTAACATCAATGGTGCTAGTGCTAGCATTCTATTCATTACACTAACCAAGGATAAGCTCTGATACGTTCTCTGAATACATTTTCCAGCCTCCAACAACGCTGTTGAATATGAAGTGTGTCTCCATGGACTCCATATAGCCGTTGAGCCTAGCGTCAAATGCCTCATGGTATATGGGGACTCCACGTTGGTCATCAACCAGCTCAACAAAGATTGGTCTTGCTCCAGTGAGAAGATGGACACATATTGCATCGAAATCAAGAAACTCGAAGGGAAGTTCTATGGTATCAAGTACCACCACATGGTACGAGATCAGAATTAGCTCCGATCACCTATCTAAGATAGGATCTTCTTGCACTGTGATTCTACCTGGGGTCTTTGTTCAAGATCTCTTTACGCCATCCATTAAGGAAGAGAAGGAAGTTCAAGAAATTCCCCCCATCGAGCAGCTGGTAGTTACAGTACCTTCGTCGGCCACCGATTGGAGGGAACAGTTCGTAAAGTACCTCACCAGTGCCGAAGTACCCACCGACAAGACTGAAACTGAACGCCTAATCCATCAAAGCAAGCATTACGTGCTGGTGGACGGAAAATTGATGAGGAAAAGTACCAAGGAAGGGATACTGTAGAAATGCATCACCTAAGAAGAGGGAGTGAAACTACTTCTCAAAATTCACTCTGGTTCCTACGGCAACCATGTGGCCTCGAGAAACCTGGTCGGCAAGGCTTTCCAATCTAATTTTTACTGGCCCACGACCATCTCTGATGTAGAAGACCTCGTCCGATGTTGTGAAGGATGCCAATTTTTCGCCAAGCAAATAGACATGCCGACACAAGAATTGCAGACCATCCTAGCTTCCTATCCTTTTGCATGTTGGGGACTAGACATGATCAGGCCCTTCAAGCCAGCGCTAGGTGGTTTCCGGTATGTGTATGTCACCATCAACAAGTTCTCCAAGTGGATTGAATACAAACCGCTTGTTTTAGCTACTGCTAGGAAGGTAGTCAAGCTCCTCGAAGATATGATCCACAGATTTGGTCTCCCGAACAACATTATCACCGACCTCGGAACTACATTCACTGGTCATCATTTTTGGGACTTCTATGAAGACCAATGCATCTCCATCAAATATGTCTCTGTTGCCCATCCTAGAGCCAATGGCCAGGTCGAACGGGTGAACAACATGATTATTGATGCCCTCAAGAAGAGGCTATATCAGAAAGAGGAAAAGCATCTGGGCAGATGGCTCAAAGAGCTACCAGCTATGGTATGGGGACTGTGCACTCAAGCTAGTCGCAGCACCGCTGTGTCTCCATATTTCTTGGTCTATGGCTCTAAAGCCATACTACCAGCAGACATTGCCTTTCGAGCACCTAGGGTAGAACAGTATGATGAAGAGCAAGACATAGCTATTCGGACAGAGGATGTCGATAGGGCCGAGGAAGAACGCCTAATCACCTGTGTCCACATAGCCAAATACCTTGAAGCCTTGCGGAGATACTAGAACCGCAACATCAAAGGTCGTTCATTTGCTGTCGGCGACCTCATTCTCCGGAGAAAGAAGAAAACCGATGGGATGCACAAGCTCTCCTCTCCCTGGGAAGGGCCCTACATAGTCAAAGAGGTTACTCGACCAGGGTCTTATCGGCTATGCGACTTGGACGGACTCGATGTCCCCAATTCATGGCACATCGAGCAGCTTATACGTTTCTATCCTTGAAACGCTCTAGATATGTATTCTGCACTCCATAATGAATGAAGTTTTGGTCACCATAATTTGTCTCCATTATATCTTCAATACAATTTTATCTCCATTTGCGGTCGCCAGCTCTAAGCTACTACTTAACAAACTCCAATACGTGATCTCCATAAATGCTCCACCACATTTCTCCATATCTCCAAGATATTTCACCGACTGCCGAGCAACACACGTTCCGTTCTGTGTTCTTTGGAGAAAGCCCAGTCTCCAATCTCTCCCTACATGTGCTACGGGCTCCGCGCTCGATGTTATGGACTATGGGCTAGCCAAGGCCTAGAGCCCAGTAAAGAACTAACTGCTCGGATGCCACTTATACTACGTATATCTCCAAGTTATTTCGCCAACCACCGAGCAGCACATGTTTCGTTCTATTCCCTATGGAGAAGACCCAGTCTCCGATCTCTCCCTACATGTGCTATGGGCTACGTGGTTTGCGTTATGGGTGGTTGGCTGTGGTTCCTCGGTCATGCCTGTTGCTCCTACACGTGCATAGGCTCCATGCTCGACGTTATGGACTATGGGCTAGCCAAGGCCAAGAGTTCAGTAACAAACTAACTGCTCGGACGCTACTTATACTATGTATAATGGCGTTAGGGTTAACACTACAATGATTTTTCACTACAATACTAGCAAACTACACAAACATGCGCATGTCACTTTACAACATTTATACATATACAAAAATGTCTATATGCGCCCTTGCACCTTCTAACTACTCTCTCTAGTTATTACAGAATATTATCCAAGCAGATCATTAGGCTTCGCCATCACCGTCCATCTCGCCAAATAGGTTGATGTCGCTGGCCAGTTTCTTCGCCATGTCTTTCACCTCATCTTCCAGCTGCTGATGCTCCATCATGTCTGTCCCTCTAGCGAATCCGACCCCTATTGCTTGAAGGTCAATGGCTAGGTAGTGGGACCAGACCACTGCTACGGCGTGTGTAATGGTGGTGATGGTGGCATCGTGGTTGAAGCTTTTGAAGTTCTCCCACGCTACCTTGCACCTGTCAATGATGGTGTCTGGAGGCGGCGGCCTAATGTTAGGCTGAGGAGCCACCTCTAGGTCGATGTAGTCGAGCACCGGCTTGGCTCTGGCAACTGTGGCATCAAGCTTGCTCCGCTAGGTCCTAGCCTCCTACTCTAGCACATCGAACTGTGCCTTGGTCCTCCGACGATAGTCTGTAGGCATCACAAGGATCTATCAAACAAAAGAAATCAATTCAGCTGTAACTCCGACCACACAGTACTCACCTTTCAGCTCCTTGGCCAGCTTCTCCACTCACCCACCCGCTTTCTTCTCCTCCTCCTAGAGTTGCCCGATGGTTTGGTGCAACTGGCTGAGCTCCACTTCTTGCTCTACAAGCACAACAGTCGTCAGCAACAATATGACTGTTCCACAATGCAAAGCAAAATCGTCGATACGTCATACCTTTTCTCTGCCTAGAGATGTTTCTGAGCTGCTTGGACTTCCATTCTAGCTGCTCGGACACACTCGCTAGCCGCTCGAAGATGGTGGCCAGCTGCTTAGACTTGCCCCACAACTGCTCAGACATGGTCGCCAACTGCTCGGACAGAGCCCCCTTCTGGTATTCTAGATCCCGCTCTTGAGACTCGGCAAGGTCCCGCTCGTGCTGGGCCCTCTAAACATTTTTCTCCATGAGCTTCATCGCCTCCTTCAGTTTTGCATTTTCTTCAGTGAGGGGCTCCATCCTCTTGATCAGCTGGCATCATTGTTTGGTAGTCCGAGCTATCCCCTGCAAAAGCACTAGGACTATGAAGAACTCCAATCTCTAATGTTAAAGATGAACATTGATGACGCAATGCTAACCTTGATCTGCTTCATCGTCATTGATAGGGTAGACTCCAGCCTCTTGAGCTCCTTGGTGGTGTCCTCCTCCTCAATGACCACCACTTCATCACCTCACTTGTGGAGGATTTGGATAGCTCGGGGTCATGATTCCTCACGTTCGATCTCTTCCACCTCGTCCTCCTCCTCCACAGCTGGCGGCACCACAAGGGGACATAGTGGTCAGACAGCATGTCCGACCATGCCCTTCGACACCTGAGGGAGCGACGTCTGCTCATCGAGCACCATCGACTTATCTGCTGTAGACTCCAGTGCGGCGTCGGCAACTCCAGCGTTCGCCACTAAAGACCCGATGGCCACCGCCGTTGCCCCGGGAACCACCACCGAACCATCCGCCGTCGATGCCAACTGTTTGCCACCCCCAAGTCCACCAGCAGGGGCGCTTGACTCCTCCATAGGTTGATGAGCACCCAGGAACTCTAGGACAGGATCTGGCAATGTCGCCTCCATGCCAGGACCAGCCTCGGCTACTCGCTGGTCTGGGCGGATGGATTCAATTCCTCCATATGCCTCGCTCTGCATCAAATTAGCTCGTCAATCGCCGAAAGAGATAAGGATACGATAACAAAATAACAAAAAGGCAAGGATACTTACGTGTTGGCCTGCTGGTAAACTTTTCTGAACCAGCGCTGCTTACCCGAGCCCCCAGGCGCGGCCCTAGGGTCGACTCCCATGCCTTGGGGTGGAGGTCTTGTGGCCTACACCATCGGCCTCTCCTCCGCCTCCTACTCTAGGACTCCCCTCGCCTGCTACTCAGGGACTCCATTCACCTGCTGCTCGAGGACTCCCTCTCCTCCCTTCGATCGCTCCTCCATGCGCGTGCTGCGTAGAGGCACTTTAGTGCTCAGAGACAGAGCTACTAGAACCCCGTCGTCATCTGACCACTCAGACATCGCTGCACTTTGCATCCGAGTGGTCTAGTCACCACCAAGAAAGATGCCGCCCGACTTGTGGGGGATAGCACCCACAATCTTCCTCTTCTTCTAGGCCAGCTCGTCTGCCGCTACCATCTTCCCTCAGACTTTCTTCGACACCGGGGGAGGACTCTCCATCTGACCAGCGTCTGCACCTCTGGACTCCAACATGGCACTGACAGCACCTTCCTCAGGCTAAGCTGGTGGCCGGGCATCCATCGCTTGTGACCAATCGCCCCTCGGCATGCCCGAGAAGTACACAGCTCATTCTTGCGAGTGGATCTTTCCATAAGTGAATCAGTTCACTGCTTGGCAACAATAAAGGATAAAAAAGCATCAGGAACAAACAATTGGGATGTTTACTTGAGGAGGCAGTTTTGTATAGTTGAAGGCCCTAGTTTGACCGGATACGCCAAACGAGGCATTTGGAGTGAATAGCTCTGTAGCCCGCTCTAGCACGTCGTCCCTTGACATCATCTCTATCCTCTCCCGGGTGCTGTCGGTGTTGCCCTTGAAGTCATAACCCACGTGGGCCCTCTCCTTGCAGGGCTGGACATGGTGCACAATGAAGCTCGCCGCCACCATTCCACCGTTGGTCTTCGTGCCCTTTATTAGGCCGAGGAGCTCCCTCACTTGCTAGATATCAACACTACTTGGCTTCTCCGACCAGCTTTTCTGACTCTCTGAGATGTGGTCATCATCACAACGGATGGCAGGGTGGCTCTGCTTCATGTAGAACCACTTGGCGTTCGACCCCTTCAGTGACATGTTAAGCGGCACAGTAAGGTACTTGCCTGCCATTCCATCGTGTAGTTGAAGATATGCGCTGCTGACCACCTTGGAACCACCTCCACCCTTCTTCTTCAGCCAGAATAGGTGACAAAAGAGGTTGAAGTGGGGAAGAATCCCAAGATATGCCTCATAAAAATGAATGAAAATCGAAATGTGCAACATGGTGTTTGGGTGAAGGTTGAACAGACTGATTCTCTAGAACTCCAATAGATCCCTCAAGAAAGGATGAATAGGAAATCCTAACCCGTGCTAGAAGTAATCCTCAAATACTACAACTTCATCAGTATGAGGCATTGGGTAGGGCTCACCACAGGCCAGCCGCCATCCGGCGATGACGCGGTCAGGAAAAACACCCACCTCCTCCATCCTGTTGAGCTCTGTCTCCCCCATGCGCGACGTCACCCACTCTTCATCATGGCTGACTCCAATGCTCACCTTCTTCGGGTTACCAGCTCTAATGGGAATGGGGATCCTGACCTTCCATCAGGTAGTGGTAACTATCATTGTGGCGGAGATTGACACACTGATCCAGCTTCAGATCGAAAGATCGAACCTTACAATCTTAGCACCACAACTCCTCTGGTTATCAACCGAGACACGAATCTAGTTGACCTCACCAAGAAGGCTAATCCCTGCCTGCACAACAAAGAACACAAGCAAGAACAAGAAAGAAAGCAACCAAATTGTAGATGAATGATTAATCTCACGAAGTTGGGGTCTCACAAATCGATGAATGGCGAAACTGTTCTTGACAGATTAATCTAAGCAAAACCCAAAACCTAATGATGGCGACGGCATATGATTATAAAGGTCTTAGGGTCATTGCCTACCCTGGACGTGCCCCCTAATGGGCTCAAACATGATACACGATCCAACGGACCAAAAGACGGTGTCGCAGCACCCTTGTAGATTCTGGATGCTGATTTGTTTCAACAATTTCCATTGATTCCGAATGTATTTTGACGTGAGACCACTTGGATTAGCTTCCTTATCAAATTATCTTTCCAACCATATGTGGATCATCAAAAATGGAGTCTGGATGCATCCTGGGTGACCAGTTTAAGGTAGACTAGTCTTGGAGGCCGAGGCAGACTCGAACTTGAGTTGCTTTGGGCCTCCACCTCGGGGATTCGAACCGAATTAGCCTCGGACCTCCTTCTTGACTTGGACACCCTTGCTGTCCTCCTACCCCTCCATACCATGTGCCAAACATAGTCATATGCATGTGTGTCATGTCCTCATCATCCTCCCCTTCTTAACGAAAAGCCATCCTCGGCATCGATTGTGCTTGAAACTGATCCTGCACAACATAAAGGAGAACGGGGTTGCGAAGAAAAAGAGAACTAAAATAATTGTGAGAAGGAATGTGATGATGTTTCCAAGTTTCTAGCATGTCATCTCGCATAAAAATTTCAGCAAGCATGTAGGCTCCATGATCCAAATGCACACGATGTATGTCAACACTATCCTACAAAAGATTAGAACTAACCAAAGATAATGCAGGAATAGATGGTCTAGCAGACATAGGTAGCAACCAACAATGCTCCCCTTCTTGGAAGTGAACTTGTTTCTTTGAGGAACATGAGAAAATGTTTGTATTATTATCGCTGCCCTCTAAACGATCATAATCTTGTACAACAAAAGGAGAATTCATATTACTATGAATGTATACTCGATGTATCATATATTGTCCCTTGTTGTTATATTTGCCAATAACATGATATGTGTGTTTAGAAAACCAAGGCAAATCAACATATTTAAAAAGGCTCTCCTCCAAACAATCTAGGTTACACAAAACATCAAATTCAATGTAACCCAAAGTATGTAAAGAAGACAATAGTTTGAACTCATCAGTTTTAGTAGCAATATGAATAATATGTTTATTTTCAGCACAAGTGACTAGATCCAAAACATGTAAAACTAAAGCATCTTCAACCAATTCATCTTTATCACAAGGAACTTCAAGCAAATTATCATGGGATAGAGATAAATTAAGAGAGGGTTCCACTAATAATTGCTCTATGATAGCATGGTTTGTGGAAAAAAATTAATACATTAAAACAATTCTCACCTTCCATGAGTGTAGCACCATGGGCATTACCTATGTTCTCAGCAGTAGTAATAGGTGCATTGTGAAGTGATGGCTCTAAATTTGCATATAAGGTTGTAAGCTCCTCATTTTCTTCCATGACATCCTCTCGCTTATGGACATTATCCTGCAGAAGGTTAGTCATAGCAAGAGGAATAACAACAGACTCTTCCTCTAAACGCATCAATTTCTTACGTAAATCTCTATGATAAGAAGGAGGAACAAAACAATCATGCATAGCTATCTTAAGTTCATCCCATGTTCTAGGTAAAGCATCCTTTGCAGCTACCCCATTCCACCAAATAATTGCAAAGTCCTTAAACTCACTAGTAGCTTGTCGAACTCTATGATGCTCAGGCACAAGGTGGGCACTAAACTTTTGTTCTACCGTCATCTCCCAATCAAAATATCTCTCAGCATCATAATGACCCGAAAAAGATGGTATTGTGAACTTAATCTTAGCATAAGGTTCATCAGGCACATGGTGATTATTACCTTGATGGTGGTGGGCACCACCCATATCTGTCGTGTTGCGGCGAAGGCATCATCGCAATCTTGCTTGTCGGAAGACGTCGTTGTTGCCCGCCACAAAGGTTTCCAACTTAGTAACCTTGTCGGTTAGCGTGGAAATTCGTTTGTCCAATCTCTCCATGCTATTGCCAATGTTGAGTTCAATGAGTGCGTCAGTGACGCCCTTCCTGATGGCCTCATTCATCCTTTTTGGGCATTATGTACAACAACTTGCAGTTGCTCTTGGCTGACACACTTGTTGAAATCCTTAGGACTGTTATCTCTAGTCTGTTCACCTCCTGCCGTTGTAAACACAAAAATAGGAACAAATGGTGAAAGTTATCCCTATCAATTGACTACGTGGTTGTAGTGGTGTCACTGTTCATAGCAAGTGGCAGTGTCTTACCAAGATCTTACAAAGTTCTTACCAACGCAAGCAGTGGGCGGTACAACCAACGGCTGGTTCGTGATACCTGTGAGGCAGTGGTATCGAGATTGTAAGGACCTTTTTCTATACTGATCTGAAGTATATATGTGGATCTTGGGAGGCTTAAAATATGGTAGCAAGGAATAGCAATAATTTAATTCAGAAATTGCAAGATTGAAAAGTATTCCCAAGCTAGTCTATGTTGCCGGCCTAAACTCGTCCTGGCCTAGTTCAAGCAAGCAATGATGCAACTTAGCACAAGGACTCAAAAGATGCAAGCACTTCTGAATTTTTTTTTCTTGATGCGTCTCTTTTTTTTGCACCTTCTGCCTTTTGTTCTTCTCTGAGTTTTTTGTGTGGCTCTTTTTTTGCACTTTGCCTTTTGCTATTATTATTATTTTTCAATCAGAAAGTGCCGCAAGAAGTTTACACAATTAAAACAAGGCACTAGCAATGTGCACTGACCCTCCACAAAATAATGTGACAATAGATGGCCAAATTCCTTTTGTCGTATGTTTCCTACACCAACTAGAAACAAAAATAACCTAACATTACCAAAAGGAGAACTCAGCTTTCCTTCTCAATGAATCCCGTTCGGTACAGACCCCAAGCAAAACAATGTATTTTCCTTACTTCTCACTTCAACAGAGATCGATCTGCAATTAATGGCGATCAAAAAGTATCTGTATTCTTTTCCTACTATCACAAAAGAAGCTAGATATGTTTACTCCAAAGGAAATTGCTATTGCGCAATAAGCTTTCCAGCCATATGTGGATTGTCGAAAATGGAGTCCGGATACGTCCTGGGTGACCAGTTTAAGGCAGACTGGTCCTGGAGGCCGAGGCAGACTCGAACTTGAGATGCTTTGGGCCTCCACCTCGGGGACTCGAACTGAATTAGCCACGGGCCTCATTCTTGACTTGGACACCATTGCTTGCCTCCTACCCCTCCATACCATGCGCCAAACATGGTCATATGCATGGGTGTCATGTCCTCATCAAGCTCCCTTCTTCAGCACCATCTCTCAGATCTGGTTTGGGATTGGCGGCGGAAACGCGTGCGAATATGAATCTGGAAGAGTGAGGGCTGAGGAGGAAGATGAAATGGCAAAGTGGCAAAGGTGGGAGCGTGGGGTGCGGCGGCATAGTTATAAAGCACTCCCTCATCTTTTGCATTCGAGGGTTTTTGGGAAACCACTCCACAATTTGCGCCCTTCGACTTCTCCGCAACAGCGTGGTGGGCCGTTACCGGGGCTTTCGCGCAACTACAGCCCATATCGCCCATTTATCGCTGCAATTTGTTACTGCTCACCGAATATTCGCTAACTTCTCCGCCATCTATTATGGCACAGTGATTTCTACTGTACATCCATTACTCTGGTTTTTTCTCCATGATTTGTTTTCTCCAAGATTTCCACTTGTGGCTTGGGGACTACGTCAGCAATATGACTTGGTTCCTCATCGCACTGGGGACTTTTTTTTGTTGACTGCTGTTTCTAACCCTGGCACCACATGACTACGTCACCTACTGTCAGGCTCGGGGACTAAGTGGGCACACTTCACCTTGCGGTGAGTGTGTTTGCTTTAATCTAGAAGACTCCACGCCTCTTGAAGCTAAAGAAGACTATCTCCCTTTCTCATGGTTGGACTCTAAGTGGGCACACTTGGTCCACTGCGAGGAAATTTTTGATTTTGAACTTGAGCTCCTTGCACCCTTATGGTAAGTCGTACTTGGGTTACACTACTCGGCAATGGTTCACACTGCTCGGCGATGGTTCACACTGCTCGGCGATGGTTCATGTTGCTCAGCAACGACTCACAACTGCTCGGCAACTCATCACGGTGGTCGGATCATTAGTTTGACTACTTGGCTTTGTTCGCACCTGCCCAGACAAGCTCAAGACAGCATTGCACAATAGATAGAAGGCGCTCGGGGACTAGCTGTGGGGGGTACGATCCTAGATACCCACGACAGACCACATGGGCTGCGTCTCGAGGGGCGGCCCAGCCCATAAGATGAAGCCTTATAGGGCACGACGCTGCTCGGCGTCTCTCGCAAGACACCGAGAAGATATCCTGAAGACACTACAAGATCTGTTAGGATACGTATGATCCCATGATTCTTGTAATCTATTATTACTTTCTGGTTATCTCCTAGATCTAATCGACTTGTAACCCTACCCCCCGAACTATATAAGGCAGGCAGGGACCCCCGCCAAACTCACACAATATCATACGATAGCCAACACAATCCAACAAACCATAGGAGTAGGGTATTACGTCATACTAACGGCCTGAACCTGTCTAACTCATGTGACTCTGTTGCCTTCTTGTTCTCGATTACACGCATCTCTGCCAATCAATCTACCTTCATGGGATACCCCTCGGAGGACTACTGATGATATTCTATCGATAGCGGTGCTACGTGGATTCTGGTTCATGTAGTGTGGGTGGCTGCTGAACTTCTTCGGTCTTCGTCCATGGTGAGGCTAACCAAACCCCCTAGGGCTCTCGACCTAGGAGCCCAGTGGTGTGAGCCTCGTGGATGGGGTTAGGGTAGAGTCCCACTGTCTTTCCCTTCACGGGTCTCACCGCGCTTGCACCTGAAGAAGACCTAGGGATGTTGGCCCTTCCTTGCATGGCAGGTTAGCCTTCGCCGTAGGGGCTCTCCTCCCCCTCCGAGGTGCCAATCTTGTGCTAGATTTAAGTGGGTTTTGCCACCGTATATTGTAAACGGGTTGTTCCCAATTAATGAAATGAAATTACTTTCATTTATACTCCCATTGTTCTCGAGTCATGCTCAGAGACTTAGTCCCTCGTTGGGATGGGCTATTACGATGATGGCCTCATTGGCTAAGATCACCATGCCCATGTTACTAGCG
This sequence comes from Miscanthus floridulus, assembly GCF_019320115.1. Taxonomy (NCBI): domain Eukaryota; kingdom Viridiplantae; phylum Streptophyta; class Magnoliopsida; order Poales; family Poaceae; genus Miscanthus; species Miscanthus floridulus. The sequence goes on from NC_089588.1 coordinate 74,217,490, forward strand.
AGTAAGTCCATGAGAAACCTAGGTTTACGGTCGTTTCGTGCCTCAATCATGTTCCTAGAGGAGAGATCCTCAGCTTCCCAATCGAGCCACTCATATAGTTCCCGAGCCCGAATATCATTAAGAGTATGACATGCTATGCTTAACGTTAGAATTACTATATATATCATTATAGCTAAGTGCTCATAGTTCATCGTTTATCCTACCATGGGTATAGAAAGAAAGAACAACTGAATAGTTCCATCCCGAGGGACTCTAGGCTTTCAAGACTCTACAGAGGTGAACAACTGTACCCACATGGAAATCACGACTAACATCCATACCCATGCCTAGGTAAGGGTAGCCTCATGCTTTCCAACCTTTCCCTAATCTGGCCTAAGTGTCCGATGAAAGGTTCAACTAGGTTCCTGGTCAATGTCGTAGACATTCCTGACCGACGCCACCCCCCTTGCCAGTTTCATAGATAAATAGGTCACAATTAGTTACTTGGCTTGTTGACCCCATCCGCGACATGTGGTCTATAAGGGTGGTTACACGGACTTACATATCCCAATAAATGGTCCTTACTACTCCATGAGCTATGTTGTCTGAGATCCCACACTCACGACGACCTACCCCTCGCATGAGCAAGATATCCAGGTTATCATCAGGACTATTACATTAGGGATATTATTCCTTAGCTAGATTAGTAAGGTGAGTCAAGTTGTACCCTCATTGGTTTTAGTAGTTAGTTATCTAGGTGTAGCATCCTACACTCACAAGTATGAGTTCCCTTCTCATGCTCAATTTGTACCGTTGCCCAAGCAACTAAGCAATAAGCGTTCCCATTCCCAGTGTTGGGGTGAGAGGCTTCTAACAGATTAAGAAGTGATTCTAGGTATAGTGCGAGAGATATCGTTATCCAACTCTACATGCAATGCATAACTCATAATGCAACTTGTAAATATCCAAAGTAGGGTTCATAATAGTGGGGTGCCTGCCTGTCAATGCTGCCGATCCTGATGAATCCAATTCAATGGTGATGACTCGCACATGATCCTCATGAAATGAGACATCTGAGCCTGAATGGAGAGGATTCAAGGATTGGAGATGATCGTACGATATGTAAGGAAACTAAGAGCTCTACTTGGGACTTAGGGAGAGACATCTGCTATAGAACAACTGCTATAGGGTATGACCTAGTACTATTGACCTTTTGGGTATACTTGCTAACCAGCCTTACACTCTTTGTGACTAATAGACACTCCATCTTACTGACGGACACTCCATTGTACCAAGTGCCATGATGGGTTGCCTTAGGTTTAGCTCTGTACTGATTGGCAGATGCTCCATGGGAATCACCAAGACTTTGGTAGGTTTTGGTCACTCTCAGGTATATAGTTCATCAGATGATCCGGTGTGAGTGATGAACTAGGTGCTCTCAGGTTCTCAAGTCATTTGTTTGGTATAATTCATTAGACACTCCAATGTTCTCGCTCAGTAGGAGACTTAGGCCGTTGGCGACTAAACTTTAGGTTTGGCGAACACTCGGTCCTACTGATGGACACTCCATCAATCGGGCGACAGAACCTATGCTCTTGGGTTCTTGGGTGAAAGCTTGGTGATTCATGCCTATATCTTGGGTAAAGGCATTCATGCGTGTGCAAGGTTTCTCTATGGTGACTTAGGTGACTTGATAGGCTTTGGATAGCTGGGCTTGGCTAGGGTTGACTACTATAACTAGTGATTCATTAGCTAAGAGAAATCTTAGAGATAAAGAGAGATTGAGCATGTCAACTTAGCTTGAATCCTTGATCAGTTCCTTGTCACCAGGGTTTGGATGTAGCACACTCGATCCTTACCCTTAGAGTAATTTCCACCAAGCCATCTATTGGCATTTCTTAGCATAATCACCAAGTGAGGAGGCTTTAAATCTATCACCAGTAATGACGCTAGAAATGCCTCTTGGTATTTCTTAACACCATTACTAAGATTGAGTTAATCTTATCAACGCCACCAAGACACACCAACTATGATAGTTCTTAACTACTACAAAGAATATCCACAAGTGCACAAATCTATCATTGTAGCATTTGACCTGAAAGTATTTTGGGTATCGTTATTTATATTTTCCCAAAAGAGGGCAAGGTATAAGAGTCTAGAATAGATATAAACATGATTACATACTTGCATATTGGACCAATAGTTCATGATAGGGGTAAAAATGGTATTTTAAGGATAGTAGACACACATCTGGGCCAACCTCAAGGATAAAAGGAAAACAAAGAATAAAAGAATGTTCCTAAGCGGAGCTGGCAAGGTCAAATATAGCCATGGAAAGAACAGTTGATGGTCATACAAGTCATATGATTAGAGTTAGAACTAAGTTTAAGATGGACAGGGAGATCTTCGAGCACTGGTTTATAACAAGCACGAGAGACTTTAAAACTCGTACACAATGCCCGAACATGGGGGATTACAAGGGACGGATAGGGTTGTCACCACCTACCCCTCAACCATGGGGCACCATCAAATCTGAAGGTTATCATGCACTCAAGCACCACGCCCATGTACAAAGAAACTACCCATATTCCCCTAGGACTACAACCCTACAGATCGACAAGCAAGAATATGGGCAAACCCAAAGGAACGATGAACCGTCACCTCAACCCTAGCTCTACTTCTACTCATACAAACCATATGAATGATTGAGCATGTTAAGATCATGACACACAAACTATATGCTAGTTCATATATCATGATTATAACAAGACAACTATACTCTAGTTCATATGCACTACTATATAAATGATATGAGTGCAAGACTTTGAAAGAACTCTTCATAGTATTATTCATACCAAGTTCTCTCTTTTCTTCCAAGGAGACAAGCTCTCCAAGTAGCTCTTACTAGCTCCAACGACTACTACTAAGAACTAAAAGAGTACAAGATGTGGTGTGAGGTGCTTGGCTCCAAATGTTGGTGTCTTGAGAATGAGCTCTAGCCCTCTTCTTATAGTAGTGGCTTGGACGGTTTAGTGCTAGAAAATAGGAAACACCCAGGAACCGCCATAACATGGCGTCATGCAACCACCATAGAAAGGTGGGCCTGAGAGGAGGCGGTGGGGGTATGGCCACACCTAGGGTGCGCCCGCTCCCTGGTGGGCCCACCTCATGACCACCTTCGCGTGGTTGGTTCCTGGGTGGGCCTGAACCACTACCACATCGGTGCTCGACCCAAATTCTTCATTGGAGTGGGCCTTTTCTTGGTACTTTGGTATAGAATCTGCATTACACTTTCTCTTTTGCGCATTTTGATCATTTTTCACTTGTCTTCAAATATTTGTCCTACAAAACATGTTCTTTCCAATACAAGTGGAACTATGTCAATTGTAAAGGCATATGTGTCAAAAGATTGTTTATTTCTACTATTTTGGATAATAATTGGCAGTCGAATGTTGTCATTAGTGACTGCCAATAAATCCCCCAAGCTTAACATTTGCTCATCCCGAGCAAATAGGTAAGTACTTGGTTGTTGATCAGGAGTTGCTACTATGCCATTACAATTCACAAGTGCCTTGTCTATAACAAAGTATTCTTCCACAATTCAAATAAATTGGTATTTTGGTCCACCCTTTACCATGATCCCTGTGGGGTGTATAGTTTTTCTAAGTTCTTGGGCAGTTGCAAGATAGAATGGTTATAACAGAATCACCAATCATTCATTGTTCGATTAACCATCTATCTAGAGTTTTTATGAGTTTTGTAAAACAAATGTAAGTTCCTCAAATGATTCTCTCAATCGCTCAATGTGTATGAAACCTCAACAAGGCATTTGGTATTTTGCCTTCTTTTCATATCCTACCACTAGTGGCTTTTAAGTGGAGTTTTGGGTAGGTATGAAATTGAGGCATACTTGCATCATATATTTTGCTAAGTCAAAAACTGGACCTCAAGGAGATGCAAGTCATAGACTTTGATCAAGACGTGCAAGTGTGTGGTATTTTTCATATTATCCTAATTCTAAATATTTTTGGTACTCCTTTGAATCATGAATCTCTCTCTTTTTGGATGAATGCCTTCTTATTTGAAAGTATGGGCTATCTTTATTTCTTCCTTTCTTTTTCTTTTCTTTTCTTCATGCTCTTTGGAATGCATATTTTTTTTCTCTCATGCCTTTTGGCATGGATATTTTTCCTCTTTATCTCTTTTTTAGCATAGCCCATACTATTCTGTTTTGGCATATGAAATTTTTGAGAGAGACACATGATAAAGTGAATGGAGTAATTATTTGGTGGACGGAAAAAACATGTTTTTGCGTAACTCTTAGCGTAAGAGTCAACAATTTTATTTGTGGGTGTACGTGTGTCTTGACCATAGGTGCATGACAAGAATCTCAACAAGGGTCACAACAATTTAACAAAGCTCAATGCTCAAACAAGTAGCATATGACTAGGGTTTTGAATGTATATCATGTCATATGGCCTAGGTAGGTATTCATAATCATTGAGCAACTTTTGAATTTTAGCATTTTTGAAAGATCTCCGGATGTCAAGTTTCTCTTAGAACAAAATCATAGTAAATTCTATTTGTATCATATCATAACTCGCAACAACTTAGAAAAGGAGCATGCATTTGCAACCCACAAGTTTTCAAGTTTTTAGGATGATACATTTTTAACCAACAAACTTAAATCTTGGGGAATACTAAGTTATAACCTAGGCACAGATGAATTAGAGATAGAACAACTATTCATCATTTCAACATTAGGAGAAACTAAACATTCTTAAAACACATATGAGAGTGGAATAAATATTTTTGGTATTTTTATCATATTTTATTTTTTATGACTGAAAATAAATGCAAGAAATATAAGTGATAAATAAAGGATGTTTTTTACCTTTGCGAGGCCTTCCCCCAAGCTAGCTCCAAGACCGATGAGTGGCATGTTGCTTGGTGATGACTCCAAGGTAAATTATTTTATATATTTTTATTTGGTTTTCAACTCAACCATGTCTATACTTAGTAGTTATTGGTTCAATAATCAAACTAGACCATGTTTAATTTGATCAAGGAAGGCTAAATAACCTAAGCACCATGCTTAATTTGAAAAGCCTATGAAAGTATGATTGCACGAAAGATCTTACCTCAAACCAAAACATACTTGTATAGAGCACGGAAAAATAACCGAAGTTTATTCGAGTTTAGGAATATGAAAGGTGAACTAATTGTTTTTATTTTAGCATAATTTAAAGCATAGTCTATAGTTTATCATATAGAAATTCTAAGCAAATTGTAAAGGATAACTGCCGATTTACCTTCGGCAAGCGCTCATCGTTTAAAGTCCAATGAGCAGGACTCTTCTCCTTTCACTTTTTGCTTGATGATGGGACATCCGTGCCTAGAGGAGTAGGCACGGATGATTGCACCTTCTTTGGTCTCCACACCATTTTGTTTGATTTTGGTGGTGTGGTGGTGGACTTTGGAGCTTCTTGCTTTTGTTTCCACACCTTTTCCTTCTATGGTGGTGTGGGCACAACCCTTGGGGTTTCTTCCTTTTTCTTTGGGTTGCACTTCTTTGGCTCTGGCCTCTTTTTGTTTTTTGAATTTTTCTTGACAAGGTGTCCACCAGTTGAGGCTGTATTTTGACCTCCCTTATGCCTTGTGGATTTGGCCCGTACTTGAATCTGATCATGGAGCATTGCTCTTGTTTGGGCCAAAAATCGAACTTTTCTTCTTTGCCACTGATATTGAAGCGGATTTCTCCGGCCCCAACATCAATTTGTGCTCCTGTGGTGCTGAGGAATGGCCGCCCAAGGATGAGGGTTGACTCCTTTATTATTTCCAAGTCCAATTCCACAAAGTCAACTGGGATGAAGTAACCCCAGATTTTCACCGAGATGTCTTTGGCAATCCCAGCTGGATAGCGGAGCGTGGAGTCTACCAGTTGGAGCATCATTGGAGTTGGCACTAAATGTGTGAAGTTCAACTTGTCAAAGATGACCTTAGGCATAACACTTACACTTGCCCCAAGGTTGCACAAGGCATGATCAAACTGTTGGGTGCCAATTGAATATGTGATAGTGGGGCACCCAGGATCCTTCTTCTTCTTAGGTAGACGGTTGAGTATAGCAGCGCTACATTATTTCATTAGCCGAATGACCTCCATGGATGGCAAAGGTCGTTTGTTGTTGATGATGTATTTGATGTACTTTGCATAGGAAGTACATGTAAGATGTCCATTAGTGGGACGCTTACATGGATCTTTTCTATCATCTTAATAAAATGAGCAAATTTCTCATCGACAGTCTACTTCCTCTTTCTTGTGGGAAACGACAAGTAGCTTGTATCAGTAAAGTCTTGTGGTGCCGTTTCCTCATCTTCTCCTTAATCTTTTTATGTTTTTGTTGATGGTGAAGGTCCGTCTTCCTGTTGCTCTTATGCTTTTCCTATTTTATGGTTAGGGTTTGGCGGATTATGAGTGGACTTACCTCCCCTCGTGGTCACCGCATTAACTTTTTAAGGGAATTCTCGGGATGCCCAAGGATCTTCCCTTCATTACTAATAGAAATACAGCAACAATTTGAGCTAATTTTGTTTCTACCATTTAATTGAAACTCAATTGATTTTGAATAGAGGAAGATAAACCTTATATTTTAAAGTTAATATTTTCTAACATTTTATCATTATAAGTTAGCTTTTTAGTTAGGTTTTCATTTATTTTTGCTTGGCCTAGGACTAAGTCTTTCAAGGAAGGTTGATTCGAATTGTAATTTGAGTTGTTCGAATTAACTCCTTATGGGCAGGACTGATTGTTCCACTTGTTATTGTTACCTTGTCGGAACCCATTGTTGATATATGCGGCGTCTTCACAGGTTTTAGGGCAGTTGTTCCCTGAGTGTCCGACCTCACCACAGACCTCGCAACTCATTTGCATGTCCATGGCCTTGATGGTGCCCTTCATAGCCTCCTTGTTGGCGGCACGCTCGTTAAGTCTCTTTAGTAACAAAGCCACTTTTGCGGTAAGCATATCCGTCTCCTTCATGGTATGCATGCCTTGTTGTTGTTTGCATTCCTCCCCCTAGCTTTGATTGGCCACCATCTTCTTGATGAGAGCCATGGCATCAGTGAAGGTCAGGGAAAGGAACCCTCCTCTAGCAGTGGCATCTACGTACCCCTTTGACATGGGCGTGAGCCCCTCATAGAAGTTCTAGAGCATGAGCCAATTCTCCATTCCATGGTGTGGGTAGGCTTGCATGTAATCCTAGAGCCTTTCCCACGCCTCGGGATGGATTCCAGTGAAGATTGCTAGAAGTTCAAAATCTTTCCCCTCAGGGCATTGGTTTTGCCCATGGGGAAAAACTTCATGAGGAATGCCATAGAACATTTGTCCCACGTGTTGATAGCTTCCTTCTCCTTGTAGAACCACTGTTTCACCTTCCCTATGAGGGAGAAAGGAAACATATGGAGCCTGATGCTAGCTTGTGCAACATCTTTTATGACTATGGTGTCGCATAGCTCTAGGAAGTGTTGCAAGTGAGCACTTGCATCCCCACTTAGCATACCATAGAATTGGTTTGCCTATACCATCATGATCAGGCCAGTGCACAGGTCAAAGTTTCTAGTACCCATGTTGACAATGGGCCCAACAGGCATGTTGGCAACAGCGAGGGTGGAGTAGTCGTGGAGTGACTTGGCCATGACGGTAGTAGCAGATGGTACGGGGCTGACTGGTTCGACTGCCGGTGGAGTAGCAGAAGAAGTGGTACGAGACTTGTTCTTCCTTAGGAGTGCCTCCGAATTATCGATGCAGTTGTTTGGCAGATCAAAACCACTCATACACTATCCTATTTTCATCCACAATAGGAAGAAAACAAGTAGAATTAGCCTGCATAAACTATGGCTACCATTACATGCATGTGATCATTGTTCATGTCCTACTAGATTCTTTTAACCTATGCCCTTCCCAGCAATGGCTCCAGAAATACTTGTTGGCATTTCTTAGCGTAATCACCAAGTGAGGAGGTTTTAAGTCCGTCACCGGTAATGGCACTAGAAATGCCTATTGGTATTTCTTAACACCATTACTAAGATTGAGTTCATCTTAGCAATGCCACCAAGAAACACCAACTACGATAGTTCTTAATGATTACAGAGAATATCCATAAGCGCACGGATCTATCATTGTAGCATTTCACCCAGAAGTATTCAGGGTATCGTTATTTATATTTTTCCCAAAGCATGGCAAGGTATAAGAGTCTAGCATAGATATAAACATGATTACATAGTTGCATAGTGAACCAATAGTTCATGATAGGGGTAAAAATGGTATTTTAAGGATAGTGGACACACATCGGGGCCAACCTCAAGGACAAAAGGAAAACAAAGAATAAAAGAATGTTCCTAAGCGGAGATGGCAAGGTCAAATATATCCATGCAAACAATAGTTAATGATCATACAAGTCATATGATTAGACTTAGAACTAAGTTTAAGATGGACGGGGAGATCTCTGAGCACTGGTCTACCAGCAAGCGCGAGAGACATTAAAACACCTACACAATACCTGAACATGGGGGATTACAAGGGACAGACAGGGCTATCACCACCTGCCGCCTACCCCTCAATTGTGGTGCACCATCATATCTGAAGGTTCCCGTACAATCGAGCCCCACACCCGTTGTGGGGTATGGCCCCCCGGTATCCTCAAGACAAGACATGGGCCACACCATCAGGGGTGGCCCGACCCACAAGATCAAGGCATGCACGGCGCTGCTTGGTGTGCACCATAAGACATTGTATAGTACCAAATAGGATACTTTAGTTGTAACCCTATCCCTCCAGACTATATAAGGAGAGGCAGGGGTCCCCTAGCAGACAAGCTAGTTGATCATCCAGATCAATACAATACACCAAAGACATAGGACATAGGGTATTATGTTGACTAGATGGCCCGAACCTGTCTAAATCATTATCTCTGCGCCTTGTGTCACCATCCGGTTCCTGATCACGCACACCCCCACCGACAAATCTACCATTACAGGATACCCTCGGTGGACTACCGACGATATTCTATTGACAGTTGGCGCGCCATGTAGGGGTGTGCGTTTGATCCCATGGCGAGCCAGATGGACCTCAAATCAATAGCGCATTCTCGTCATCAATCTCGTGGAGATCCATGCCGGACCATGATGACGATTCATCGCTGGCTACACCAGCCCCCACGATAGTAGATCTGATTTCGGAACCACCTCTGAGGTCGTCTTCACCAACAACTCACCACCCGCCAGGTGCTCACCGTCAACACCAACCAGATAACACCATACGTTGCTGACCAGACTTTCTATCTAAAGCTAAGTCATGTTTTAATATTCTTCTAAATATTCTTCAATCTCCGTATATCGCCATAATGTTTCTCCAAACTGTTTTCTCCATATATGCTCTCCAAATGATTTTTTGAACCCTCGAACAGTCACGTTGATGCCCGGATGCCTCTAGAAACGGCCATGTCTCCGGCTCCTCCCTACACGTGCTACGGGCTCCGCGCTCTGCATTATAGGTGGTCGGCAGCGGCTCCTTTGTCATGCCTATTCCTCCTACACGTGCACGGGCTCCGCGCTCGACGTTATGGACTATGGGCTAGCTAATGCTGGAGACTTAGCTACAAACTAACTGTTCAGGCGGTTTATATTAAACAAAAATATATTTTCACACCAACTGATCGCCGAACTGCATACGCCGTTTCATCACCATTGCTGATTTTTCTCTAGAGTTCATCTATTTTTACATCATGTACTACCCGTTCTACATGTTTGTATTGCAGGATCATCGTCTAGGTGATCGGATCACCTGGTGCTCGGGCTTCTCCACCGATCAACTGGTCGAACCGCTTGATTCATGGACTCCATCGACGACTAGTTGATCGGACTATTCACCGGTCGTTTCTACTCAATGTTCACTTCGCCGCCGACCAGTTGACCAGGTTGTTCGCCGCTCGTGCTTCATCACCAGCTACGCCAGTTACTCCTCAGCGCTTGGATTCTTCATGCTTAAGGACTAAGTGGGCACACTTCACCGCACGGACGTCGTCAGCTATGTCGGTGCTCGGACCTCGCCACCTATGATGGGGGCTCCTTGCTCCTCGATGCTCAGTCATCGCCAGCGACACCGGGGACTACTCGCTCCTCGGTGCTCGGTCATCGCCAGTGACGCCGAGGACTCCTCGCTCCTCGGTGCTCGGTCATCGCCAGCGACGCTGGGGACTCCTCGCTCCTTGGTGCTCAGACATCGCCGCCTACGCTGGGGACTCCTCACTCCTCGGTGCTTAGTCATCGCTAGCGATGCCGGGGACTCCTCGCTCCTTGGTGCTCGGTCATCGTCAGCGACGTCGGAGACTCCTCGCTCCTCAATGCTCGGTCATCGCCAACGATGCTAGGGACTCTTCGCTCCTTGGTGCTCGGACATCACCGCCTATGCTGGGGACTCCTCGGTGCTCGGTCATCACCAGTGACACCGGGGACTCCTCGCTCCTCGGTGCTTGGTCTTCGCCAGTGACGCCGGGGACTCCTCGCTCCTCAGTGCTTGGTCATTGCCAGCGACACCGGGGACTCCTCGCTCCTCGGTGCTTGGTCATCACCAGCGATGCCAGGGACTCCTCGCTCCTCGGTGCTCGGTCATCGCCAGCGACACCGGGGACTCCTCGCTCCTTAGCGCTTGGACATCACCACCTACGCTGGGGACTCCTCGCTCCTCAGTGCTTGGACATTGCCAGCGACACCGAGGACTTCTGGCTCCTCGGTGCTCAGACATCACCGCCTACGCTGAGGACTCCTCGCTCCTCGGTGCTCGGTCATCACCAGCGACGCCGGGGGCTCCTTGCTCCTCGGTGCTCGGTCGTCGCCAGCAACACCGAAGACTCCTCGCTCCTCGATGCTCGGTCATCACCAGTGACGCTGGGGACTCCTTGCTCCTCGGTGCTCGGTCATCGCCAGCGATGCTAGGGACTCCTCGGTGCTCAGTCATCGCCAGCGACGCTAGAGACTCCTCACTCCTTGGTGCTCGGTCATCGCTAGCGACGCCGGGGACTCATCGCTCCTCAGTGCTCGGTCATCGCCAGCGACGCTGGGGACTCCTCGCTCCTTGGTGCTCGGTCATCGCCGCCAACGCCGGGCACTCCTCGCTCCTCGGTGCTCGGTCATCACCAGCGACGTTGGGGACTACTCGCTCCTTGGTGCTCAGTCATCACCAGCGACGCCGGGGACTCCACGCTCCTTGGTGCTCGGTCATCGCCAGCGACACCGGGGACTCCTTGCTCCTCAGTGCTCAGTCATCGCCAGTGACGCCGGGGACTCCTCACTCCTCGGTGCTCGGTCATCACCGCCTACACTGAGGACTCCTCGCTCCTTGGTGCTCGGTCATCACCAGTGACACCGGGGACTCCTCGCTCCTTGGTGCTCGGTCATCGCCAGCGATGCCAGGGACTCCTCGCTCCTCGATGCTCGGTCATCGCCAGTGACGCCAGGGACTCCTCGCTCCTCAATGCTCGGTCATCGCTAGCGACGCTGGGGACTCCTCGCTCCTTGGTGCTCGGTCATTGCCGCCTACACCGGGGACTCCTCGCTCCTCGGTGCTCGGTCATCGCCAGCGACGCTTGGGACTCCTCGCTCCTGGGTGCTTGATCATTGCCAGCAACACTGGGGACTCCTCGCTCCTCGGTGCTCAGACATCACCAGCTACGCCAGGGACTCCTCAGTGCTCGGATCTTGCTATGTCTCGTTGGTGTGCTATCAAGCTACTCCATGCTGTTTGAATCGGGGTGCTGATCTTGGGCAGCACGTCTAGGGTCTTGATAGCACACGTCAGATGACATTGGCAAGGTTTCAGACTTCTTTTTTCTTTGACCCTACTACAAGATTCATTCTTCATCTTCTAGCGGGCTTGGGGACTAAGTGGGCACACTTCACCTTGCGGTGAATGTGCTTGTTCTTATCTTGAGGCTATGCCCAATGACTAGCCGCTTGCTCGGCTGGTCTTCCACTTTCTGACCCTGGCACCATGTGACAACGTCACCTACTGTCAGGCTTGGGGACTAGCTGTGGGGGTATGGCCCCTCGGTATCCTCAAGACAAGACATGGGCCGCACCATCAGGGGTGGCCCAGCCCACAAGATCAACGCGTGCATGGCGCTGCTCGGCGTGCACCGTAAGACATTGTATAGTACCAAATAGGATACTTTACTTGTAACCCTATCCCTCTAGACTATATAAGGAGAGGCAGGGGTCCCCTAGCGGACAAGCTACTTGATCGTCCATATCAATACAATACACCAAAGACACAAGACATAGGGTATTACGTCAACTAGACGGCCCAAACCTGTCTAAATTGTTGTCTCTCCGCCCTGTGTCACCATCCGGTTCCTGATCACGCACACCTCCACCGACAAATCTACCATCGTGGGATACCCCTCGGTGGACTGCCGATGATATTCTGTCGACACCATGTACAAAGAAACTACCCATATCCCCCAGGACTCCGACCCTATAGATCGACAAGCAAGAATATGGACAAACCCGAAGGAACGGTGAACCGTCACCCCAACCCTAGCTCTACTTCTACTCATACAAATCATATGAATGATTGAGCATGAAGTTGAACATGTTAAGATCATGACACACAAACTATATGCTAGTTCATATATCATGATTATAACAAGACAACTATACTCTAGTTCATATGCACTTCTATATAAATGATATGAGAGCAAGACTTTGGAAGAACTCTTTATAGTATTATTCATACCATGTTCTTCTCTCTTTTCTTCCAAGGAGACAAGCTCTCCAAGTAGCTCTTGGTAGCTCCAAAGACTACTACTAAGAACTAAAAGAGTACATGATGTGGTGTGAGGTGCTTGGCTCCAAATGTTGGTGTACCACTGGATCTAACTCCAATTGTCGAGCTTAATGACTTGGCAGATGCTCCGCAATTTTTGTGGACTGTTCGATAAGATTGCCTATATATAAGCCGATAGTACCTTGACATGTCCTTTTCTTTTCTCCATCCACCAGTCCCCCACTCACACGCGCCCCCCACCACCCACTTTGTGATGACTACCCTTGGACGCTTCTTTATCGATTTCTTTGATCACGTGCCCACTCAAGTGCCTTTCCAAGATGTGGGGGACCGAGTAAGTTCTTTCCCTTTTGCGTTTACTCCTTTCACCATGATTTAAAAGCTAGGGTTTGTACAATCTATGCAATGGCTAGGGTTCTTCAAAATCCTTCTTGGGAATCTTGTAGAGCATGGTTAGGAGTACTTCTATGCAGGTTTGTAAGCATTGACGTTGGTTGAATCTTCAAATTTTGTCGATTGAGCATTGGCAGTTACCGTGGGGTCACTGCTTTGCTGAAATCTTATCGGACAATCCATGGTCTTGTCGGATGCTTCTGCCATTCTTGAGACACTTAGAAGTTTTCCCTGTCTGCATTGTACGGTTAGTTGGATTGACGGACGGTCCATGGACTTTGTGGTCATTCCATTGGTCAGTCTGCAGCTTGTGAATGCTTTGCATCAAAATCTATATATTGTCAGAAGGTTCTTATGTCCTAGTGGAAGGTTCCGATAGAGTCTGAGTACTCTCTGTTGCCATTGTTTCTGTCCTCTGACATATTGACGGATGGTCCACGGGCTCGACGGGCACTCCGTCAGTATCTGCATAGTACTGCCTTAAGTTAAATTGAGCCAACTTGTTGCTAAAACTTTGTGGGTACCTTTCTTATATGTTAGGGAACTTATGTATCTGCTACAGATGAACACTACCATCGATTCTCATATCCGTGTTTGCATTTGCTCCAATTCTCTAAGTCTAGTCTCTTTTATACAACACCTTTTACTAATTCTATGTTTGTTTGCTGTTATCCAAGCCTATACTAATCTTTCGTGGTTTCCCTTTCGTTACAGGCATCCAGTTCTTTGTCTTCATGGTGGTGGCCGGAAGAAAAAGAGGCCAAGGAGAGAGGTTAGCAGCAGCCGTCATCCTATTCCTGACGGTGATGATCCTATGGATAGTGACTATGATATTGAGGAAGAGATGGGGAGCAAGAAAGTAGTCCAACACAGAAGGAGGTCCAAGAATGCTTCCAATGCCCCAATAAGCCATTAGCCATCTCCATGTAAATGTCATTGTGAGCCTTCACCTTCGCCACCATCTTAAAACTCAACTTCATAGTCTGCATCTTCTTCTAGGGGATGGTGGTGGTGATGACAACGATGAGGATGAGGATGAGGAGAGACAAGAGAGTGATGAAAGTGATGATGGAAATGTGGAAGAGGAGGAGCAGGGCAATGAGGTAGAGTCCGATGATGAGGGATTTGAGTACAATCCGGGAGTAGTTGTGTACCCCATTGATGTGACAAGTGTGCCCACAAATCGGAAAAGTTGGAAGGGAGACCACTATAAAGCCTTCCATGATGCCTATGACTTGAAGCAATTTAGTCAGCCACAGTCTTCTATAGATCCATTTTTCCACAATCGGGATCAGTATGATCTCTTCTGGGGCAAATTCAAACAATCCACCATGTGTACCAACTAGAATTGGATTGATTGGGATGTCATTAGCAAACAGGATCCTCTTCAAGGGTTGCTATCCAAAATCAAAGATGCAAGGTTGAAGAACATCATGAAATTCTATCACAACTGGAATGAAGCCGTGGTCCGATAGTTCTATGCCACACTTGAGGTGAACCATGAGAAAGAGACCATCAAGTGGATGATTGGGAGAGGCAACTTCCAAGCCTCCTTCATGCAGTTTGTAGATGTAGTCCAACATGATTATGATACTAGCAAGCAGGGAGAGCTAATGGACAATCTTCCTAAGGAAAATAAGAAAAATGATGTGGCTCAGCTCTATACAACTCCAAACTTCGAGCATGGCAAGTCTAAGTATTTAGCAAGGGATCCAAGGGTGCTGAATAGATTTCTTCACTGTACTTTGCTACCCAAGGTGGTTGTAACAGAACCGACCAATTTATAAGAGCACAAGTATGAAAGCAATCACTGGAGTGATCAAACCGTCATACTTGAACCCATATAAACCTGGTAGTCAACTGAAACCACGAAGGATTTCAAACCAACTTGCATACAACCAAGATCATAGTGGTTCAACATAACAAGCCACATGTTACATCCATTTCACAAGTAGTTCACATAGTTATTATAACACGAGTTCATAAATAGCGGAAGCAAAGTAGTTTGAGACCCTCACACACACTTAGTTCAAATACAAGCTAGTTCCATACTCATATCCAGCAAAAGCAACATGATAAGATAGCATAGACGATCATGCCCCATGATCTAGTCTTCATTCCCCGCAGGGTGGAGAAAATACTTGTAGTTGCCGTTATAGAGCACGTCATCTGCAACAAGGGGGAATAAACCCTGAGTACGAGAATGTACTCAGCTAGACTTACCCATCGTAAACCAAAAATAAATGACACCAAGGAATATGCAAGGCTTTATCAGTGGATCTTGCTAGACAACCTTTTTGCATAAAAGCTTGAGTAATCATTATCATTATTCACCTATACTAGCAGTGACTTTTACCCATTACCTACCATCTATATTAGCACCGGTACTAATCAATCACTTGAATAAGTTGCAAACAATAATAACCATATCAGGTATTTCATGGTTCATTATCATTATCATCATCATCATTTAACCATATCTTTAAATTTAGTGAGTCTACATTTACTGGACAAGGAATAGATATATATGCAATAAGTGTTTGTATCCAATTCCTATCACTTAAAGCATCAACAAATCAAGATACTCAAAGTAACCATTTTCAAAACATAGGAGACTTAGAATGCTCCAGGGCTTGCCTTTCAGAAAAGATGAAGGTTGGTGATTGGGACACTCAAGAACTTCTTTGTTGGCTCCTTGGGGGCCTGCACCTCCTGCTCCTGAGCTTGCTGCTGTTCCTCCGGGAGTCCTTGCTCGAATTCTAGAAGCGTGACTCTCTCCGGAACACCTATTGCATGCATATGCATAGTATAAGAATCATGCATGCACAAGAGATGGAAGGTGATGATGAAATGTGCAGTCATGTATAGATGGACGCATGAAAGACACGATGATACAAGATTAACACTATTTTACTGAGTAGGTGCATATCTCTTCTAGACAACAAGAACTACACACTCACCAAGCTCTAACAACCTAAGATAAGGTTGTTCATCTTTAGTAAAAGGTCTAGCACTTGCAACTAACAAGTTATGTTAATTAGCCAAGCATCTAAATCATCACATCAACTCATAGCAAGCAAACAAATTATTCACTGCAATCACAGAGTCAAGGCTGCAAAAGCAGCAACTAGTTTTACTCATAACTGGAGTTGTACTAATCCAAAATACATGCCACAAGACAATTTGGAAAGCTTACGAAATTGTATACAATTTATATTTAAACCTCTCAGCATGATTCCCAAGTTAATAAGGTCAAATAGGCACATTTATCAAATCTGGTCTAGAAATTCTAGAGAGCTATAATTTCTGAAGGCCAACTTTGAACATGCATAACTCAAAAACTATTTAGCCAAATGCCAAGAAAATTTAACACAAGCTAGTTAAGTGCGTTATATACAACGTTTTTTAGACAAGATTCCTTGCAAATCTCATCTTCACCAGTTAATTTGCTTATCTCTAAAATCTGTCCAGAAACTCACCGCGAGTGAATTATAGTGAAAATAATATTTCATTACATACAAGAATAGTACTAAGAGCACTACCAATATTACCAACAGTTAACATACATCAAATGAACAATAGAAAACATAGTGGCCATTCCTAAATAACTTCATTTAATGCCTTTATTAATTTATTTAGATACTTAGGTTAAATAATAAACACCTAGACAAAGTGTACAGAAAGTTCCACAAAAATTACAGTAGCTTGTACATGTCCCCAATAGACTACTATATAAATTTCACATCATTTGAACAATCATAACATCCTACACAAACATGACAAGCCAGCAGGGCTTAAAATACCATAAATAGGAAACCCTAGTGAAAAGTGTCAAACAATAGAAGAAATACTTTTCGTAGCATCCTTAAGGTATCAGGACAACCTCCAATAAATTTCATGAACACTGGATTCATAGATTAATTATTAAAATTCACACAAAGATCACCTAATTATAAAAGGGAAATTAATAACTCAAAAACTGTTCATGGAATGACTCTCAAATTTTTACCCGAGCTTCTACTCATCAAGAACAGCTCACCATACAAATTTCATAATTTTTTGAGCACTGGAACTCTAGATATGAATCAAACAAGTTTGCATTCATTTAAAAACAGATTTGAAGTTGCAATTTAATTCTTCCAGAAACTTTACTACAAGTGTCAATGTTACATTTTTACTAAGTACTACACTTCATAAGGAACACAACAAAATTTGGTTCACCAAAATTGGATCTCTAAAACTCCACTTATGATTTTCCAAATATGCATGCAAATCTAGAAATAAATGAACTTTCTTTTTCACTTCACAGTCACTGACGCTCGGGACCCACAGGTCAGCGGACCCCGCCGATCAGTCTGACCAGAGCAGGGGACGCCATTGACTGCGAGGAATCTCGATGATGGTGAGGTCGCCGGCGATGAGGAGGGTACCACCGTGTCCGCCTCGACATCTCGCATCGAGTGACCTCCTAAACCTAAACTATACCGGGCTCTAGGTGTGTCGGCCATGGCGATGGCGGCTCGGCCATGGCACACGGTGGCGCCCCGACAAACCCCAGCTCTAGATGCCTAGCTATGGTGTGCATAGGCTTCCTAGGACTAGGTAGGACCTCCCTATGCTACTGCTACCGGCTACGGTGAAGTGGTTGAGAGTGGCCGCGTGAGGCCACCGGCGGCGGCCATGGCGCGGCGGTGTGCGGCCATGTTCCGGCTCGGCCGGACCTTCATTGTTGGTAGTGTCTTCACCTAAGCATCTACACATGATGGAGAAAATGAGCCAAGAGCTAGGGAAGAAGGAGAGGTGCAGTGATGTGCTGGCCACGGTGGACCGCGAGCGCGGCGGCGCTCCGGTGAAATTTGGCCGGGGCAGAGTCGGCAATGCCGCTCACCTAGGGCTTGGCTGGCTCAGCAAGAACATCGCCGAGGTCCATGAGGTGCTACCAGAGCTGTGGTTGGAGGGGTGCAGCAAAGAGCTCACTTGAGCTCGGCGGAGCTCCACGGCATCGCTACGGCTCGTTCTCTCCGCGGTGAGCGTGAACGCGAGCAGGGCGAGGCAGGAAATGCAAATGAAGGCAGCGCTTGCTCCAGAGGACGCATGGGGTTGAGGTGTCCACGATGGCTAGACTTGTGGGGGTAGCGCCGGCGTACGGCCACCACTTGGTGAACTCGGCCTGACGCCGGTCGGCCCTGTCGACCTGAACCCGAACGCCATCAGAGCCGGCACCGAGTGACTGTTAGCGCGAATTGCTGATGTTCAAACTCCTAAACCATGAAGCACTAACGCAAACCATGTTAACCAAAGTTGTAGACCTACGTACCATCTACAACTTCCATTAAAGGATCAAGTTCTAATTCCCAATGGTTTGCTAGTAAAATCATCCCAAAGTCGAGCCGATGAAACTGGAAATCAGAAAAAGACTTAGAAAATTTTCTAAGTGCTGAATCAGCACCCAAATCTGCCTTGTGGGCCATGTTTGGGGCTGTTCCACACATTTTCATGACTTGGCCTCTAAACAAAGTTTGTTCCATATATAATTTGCTACAACTTTGATTTAGGTTTCTTAGTCATGCAAGGCTTCTAACATGCAGTTCAAAAAAGGTCAAACAAGTTGGTTCCCTAGGTCAAACTAAACTCAACATGACTTAGGGGAAGTAACCTTCATGAACAATGTTCCACTATGTACCCTAAGTGTAGTTAAGGTGTTTTAGGTGATAATTAACCACACCACACATTGATCACACCAAAATCATGCATCACATACATTGAAACAAGGAAAAACATGTGAATTGCTACTTTTGTTTCAAAGCCATGTTTCATATGGTTCATGAGGTTGTTGCATAGTACTAACTAACCATGTTTCACTAAAGTATGTGACATGTTTCAAGAGTGAGTTGCACATGTTTCACTTGAGTGTTGCACACTATCCATTTCATAAAACACACACACATGGAAAATAAATATATGTTGCAATGTTTCAAAAGCATGTTCCAAACCATCTAAGCTCATGAATGGATGAATGATGCTCATGTTTATGAAATGCAAGTGCAAATGTGGAAGCCAAACACCAGGGGTGTTACAACCCTCCCCCCTTATAAAAATCTCGTCCCAAGATTTAAAAAGTGTACTATTTTGAATAAAAGGAAAGGTATACATCCTTCAAATAATCTTCCCGTTCCCACGTTGCATCAATCTCACTACCCTGAT
This sequence comes from Miscanthus floridulus, assembly GCF_019320115.1. Classification (NCBI taxonomy): domain Eukaryota; kingdom Viridiplantae; phylum Streptophyta; class Magnoliopsida; order Poales; family Poaceae; genus Miscanthus; species Miscanthus floridulus. The sequence goes on from NC_089588.1 coordinate 74,236,907, forward strand.
TATGCCACATAACCTTATAAACTTGACCACACAGTTCTGGGTTACTCTCTCTCCGGTATCAGTAACCCACACCGGTCTTTCTTCATAGGATAGATCTGATGTCAACTTGATATTTCTGAGTGAAACTCTTTCTTTGGGAACGCGGAGACATTTCTTCAATTGGGAGACATGAAAAACATTGAAGATAGCTCTCATCTCATAAGGTAGCTCTATCTTGTAGGCTACTCTCCCACTCTTCTTCAAGATCAGGTATGGGCCTACATATCTAGTGCAAGCTTCCTCTTTACTCCAAATCGATGCACACCTTTCATCGGTGATACTTTCAGATAAACGTGATCACCCACTGCAAACTCAATGGGCTTCCTTCTCTTATCCGCATAGCTTTTCTACCTAGCTTGAGCGGCTTCCATATGTTTCTAGAAAGTACAGACTTGTTGTTCAGCCTCTTCGACGAAATCAATGTTGTAGTATCTCCTTTCTCTAGATTCAACCCAGTTCAAAGGAGTTCTACACTTGCGGCCATACAACACTTTGAACAGAGCCATCTTGATACTCTCTTGATAACTATTATTATAAGAAAAATTCAGCCAAGGGTAACCACTTATCCCATGAACCTTTGGAAGATATGACACAAGCTCTTAACATGTCTTCCAATATTTGATTCACCCGCTCCGTCTGTTCGGAGGTTTGTGGATGATAAGCAGAACTTCTGACTAAGTTGGTGCCTAACATCTTGTGCAAATGTTCCAAAAACGAGCAGTGAACTGAGGTCCTTTGTCAGATACAATGGTTCTAGGAACACCATTGAGACGTACTATCTGATTAAAATATAACTCAGCATAGTCACTTGGTCGATAGTCAGTTCTAACTGGTATGAAATGAGCAGACTTCGTTAAACAATCCACTATTACCCATATAGAATTAAAATTCTTTTGGAGTAGGGGAAAGTCCAACGATGAAATCCATACTAATCTCTTCCCATTTCCATCCTGGTATAGACAATGGTTGAAGAAGTCTAGTAGGCTTCACATGAATTGCTTTGACTCTACAACAATTGTCATACCTTGCAACATAAGCTGTGATTTCTTTCTTCATCTTGGTTCGCCAAAAGCAAGGTTCCAAGTCTTGATACATTTTGCTACTTCCCGGGTGGATAGATAACTTGGATGAGTGAGCTTCCTCTAAAATTTGGTTTCTAAGCTCTTTGTCCTTCGATACTACAAGTTTGTACTTAAACCATAGAACACCCTTCTCATCAACTCAGAAGTGTTTTGTTTCTTGCTCTTTCATCTTCCTTTTTATATGGAACACACCCACATCGGTTTTCTGAAGCTCGATGATTTTGCTTTGCAGTGAGCAACTAAGAGTAATACTGTGCAATACAGCAGGGTGCAACAGATGTACCAAATGATAATCTGCTTCCAAGAGAGAATTACAATGAGATTTTCTACTCAAAGCGTCGGCAACAACATTTGCTTTACCCGGATGATAATGGACTTCTAAATTATAATCTTGAATCAACTTTAGCCCACTTCTCTATCTCATGCTCAATTTCGGTTGAGTGAAGATATACTTGAGACTTTTATGATCAGTATAGATATGACACACATTACCAAGCAAGTAATGCCTCCAAATCTTCAAGGCATGAACAACAACAGCTAACTCTAGATCATGAGTTGGATAATTAGCTTCATGCTTTCCTAGCTGACGTGATGCATAAGCAACAACCTAACCTTCCTACATAAGGAGGCATCCTAAACTGGTACCTGATGCATCACAAAACACATCAAAAGGTTTCTCGATATCAAGTTGTGCCAAAATAGGAGCTGAGATTAACAAATTCTGCGAAGTGCAAAAAGCAATCTCACACTCTAGAGTCCAAAGAAACTTCACATCTTTTTGAAGCAACCTGGTCATGGGCTTGGCTATCTTAGAGAAATCCAGAATGAAGCGACGATAATAGCCAGCCAAACCAAAGAAACCTCTAACCTCTAACCTCATGCACTAAAGTTGGTGCTTTCCACTCCAATACTTCTTACACCTTAGATGGATCAACCGAAGTTCCTTCATCAGACAACACATGACCCAAGAAAGGTACTTTCTTAAGCCAAAACTCACATTTACTGAACTTGGTATAAAGCTTATGTTCTTGTAGTCTGGATAAAACAACTCTTAGATGCTTGACATGTCCTTCTGCCGTCTCAGAATAAATCAAGATATCATCGATGAACACAACCACGAACTTGTTAAGTTTAGGCATGAACACCGAGTTCATCAAGTACATGAAGTAGGCAAGAGCCTTGGTCAATCCGAAGGACACGACTAACTACTCATAAAGGCCATACCTAGTGGAAAAAGTTGTCTTAGGTACACCTCACGGCCAAATCTTGATTTGGTGGTAACCTGACCTCAAATCAATCTTGGAGAACACATTTGCTTTAGACAACTGATCAAACAAAATGTCAATGCAGGGCAATGGGTACTTGCTCTTGATTGTCACGGCATTGAGTGGATGATAATCCACACACATGCACAGCGGCTTGTCCTTCTTTTCCATGAATATAGCTAGACAACCCCATGGTGATGAACTAGGGCGAATGAGGCCCTTCTATAAAAGTTCATGCAATTGAATCTTCAATTCTGCTAACAGCCATCATCACGGTTGATGCATAATGGATGGTCGCCATTGAAGTCAGCAAAAGAGGTCACACCAAAGAAGATCGGTTGGTCATCTTGCACCTAAAGATCAAGGCTAAGATAGAAAGCTCATATGCACCAGGTGACCCATCATAGGACATAATATCCTGGTCCATTTATTAGCCGACTGATAACTTGTCCAACTTTTAAATATTATATAGTCTTCTGATCCAACGGGGATGACATAAGTTGCTCCCTAGAGGACTGACATCCTTACAGGAATAGTCACGAAGAGTCACTTGTCTACCACCTCTTGCAGTCTGCCAATGTTCATGTCGGTGACCTGCTCTTCAAAGGTTATCTTCTTTGCAATTTCAGAAGGAAACACTACTCCATTAGGTCAGATATAATTATCTTTAGAGTAGATATGGAGAGATCATCAAGGAAGAGCTCACATGAAAATATCACATTGGTGTAGTTCTGTAATGGATCATAATTAGAAATCTCGATACCAGCGCGTGTCGAGCAGCACAACCTTATGTCATGCGCCACAGGAGGCTCTCGGTTTCGTCGTGGCACTGTAGTCGCTACTCATAACACCATTACTAATCACACACCCAAAGTGAAATTTCAAGTGCATAGATTGGGTCGTAAGAACAAGCACTATGCAAAGGAGGGATAGCATGTAAAGGTAGTCACAAGGTTAGGAGTCAACAAGGAGGCGATCTGAAGATCAAAATACAGCGCAAGTGAACATAGCCTAATTGCCGAACACAACTGAGTAGGGGACTCTTGCGTTATTTCCATACACGCCTTGTGTCCACCCAGGTGATTACCAGGTAAAGATTCACATGAGATTTGATCTCACCGAGCAGCAACATGAGATCAAGATTGATAAACATCCAGAGATTACATCCAAGTCTCTAACTAAAATTAAGTTACATGTTCTTCTAAAAGAAAGCAAAAGATAAGCACTAGTGCATCTAGCTTAGTGCTACAGCTAAACTACACATCTTCATTAGTGTCAGCATCGATCACTCCTTCACCATCTTCATCCTCGATAGGATCGAGTTCCTCCTCTTCTTCATCTTCATCGGCTTTAGGTACTGCGACGACATTGGCATCTAAGCCCATGCCATCATCATCAGCGAAGATCACCTGTGGTCCTCCCACCACGGGGTACACGGGAATAGGGTGAGGAATCAGATTGAGCTGATTGTTGAGGCAGTGAACGTCAATCTGTAGTTCTTCAATTTGGCAGAGGAGTTCATTCTCTCTGACTTCAGCTCGAATTCCTATCATGATCCTAGCGTTGTCCCTGGTTTGAGCCAGATAGAGTGCGTCATCTCGCTCATGAGTCAACTGCATGATCTGCTCATGGTTAGCATCTCTTTCCCTGACAACACGTACAAACTGCTGCCTGCGGTTTTCCAAAGCACTCCTAAGACCACCTATATCATTTTGAGCTATCCTAAGCTCCTTACCATTCTTGCACGCACGCTTCTTTCACTTGAGCTATTCATTCAATGCCTACCGAAAAGCTGTCAAGGCACTAACATAAGTGCCTTGGTGATCCTAAAACATCTTCAGGACAGACATCATAGCACTCATGGCTAGCCCTGAGCTCTGTGCCCTTTCTACCTCAGTCATTACCAAGGGATCAGCCTCAAAATTCAGCCACTCTGCCTTAGACGGGGCCACTCGAGGAATGGACTCAGTTGGTCCGTTGATCAACTCATCACCAAACTCTTGACAAATATCAACTAGCACTTCCAAAGCTACCACATGTGCCCCTTCCCAAGGGGTTTGTCCATCAGCTTTGATGCTCCAACCAAGCCACTGGGGTCTGTTTGCGTGAGGCAGGACAACCACCTCAACGTCATACCACAGCATCCCTCCTTCAGCCTCCCCTTGTTTTCAAGTATAACGAGGCGGCTCTGCATATCCCACTAAATGTAGCACCCTCCACAATAGGGTTGGAGTACCAAACACGTGCAGGAATGTGCTGCTCCTAGGCGGTAGTGCTGGTGCGGCCATCTATAGTAACATTGCAATTTGGGTGTGAGAGGATTATCTTACAGGATGAGAAATATATAACAGAATAATTAAAGATAAGGGAGGGAGTGATGCAAAAATATAATGGCATGAGTGAACATGATGCATGCACGTTTCGTACGTCCTCATGAATCTTAAGAAAAAATTAAAATTCTAATGACATAGACAGTGGCATACATATGTTCTCTCATATATGTATCTAGTCGAGCTACACGTTGCGTTGTTAGTGTACTTGCAGACAAATTCATTGCAGCCCATCCCAACAAAAGAGAAATAACACACAATGAAAGCAATAACTAAGATACTCTCCATATATACCTCCCCGGATATATATACTTCGGTATCCAAACTACCCAATAGAAATATACCCACAATTAAGTACCTTCATATGTACATGTGTGCAACATGTAAATATTCCAGTAACCACAACTAACTCTTCCCTAGACCGACAGTTGGACGGTCATGCTCTCACAACTCACACTTACCTGGGCATAGAGGCAATTGATCCATACATTACCACCCAAGCGGATGGCATCCATACAATAGCACGCCATATGGACGACGAAATAAAATGCAAGCAATTACCCCCCCCCCCCCCCAAAGTCATTACTTAAACAAGCCACCTAGAAGTCCTTATTTGGGATAGAGGATATGACCACTAGCACACTTAAGTAAAATTTCAGATTTGAACACACCTATATATAAGTAGCTATAAGTTGTCAAAACTGATTTTTGCAAACAAAAACCTTTGTTTTAAATACACATATGGCATGTTTAAGGTTGAATCTAGCTCTGATACCAGCTGTAACAGAACCGACCAATTTATAAGAGCACAAGTACAAAAGCAATCACCGGAGTGATCAAACCGTCATACTTGAACCCATATAAACCCGGTAGTCAACTGAAACCACGAAGGATTTCAAACCAACTTGCATACAACCAAGATCGCAGTGATTCAACATAACAAGCCACATGTTACATCCATTTCACAAGTAGTTCACATAGTTATTACAACACGAGTTCATAAATAGCGGAATCAAAATAGTTTGAGACCCTCACACCCACTTAGTTCAAATACAAGCCAGTTCCATAGTCATATCCAACAAAAGCAACATGATAAGATAGCATAGATGATCATGCCCCATGATCTAGTCTTCATTCCCCGCAGGGTGGAGACAATACTTGCAGTAGCCGTTATAGAGCACGTCATCTGCAACAAGGGGGAATAAACCCTGAGTATGAGAATGTACTCAGCTAGACTTACCTGTTATAAAACAAAAATAAATGACACCAAGGAGTATGTAAGGCTTTATCATGGATCTTGCTAGACAACCTTTTTGCATAAAAGCTTGAGTAATCATTATCATTATTCACCTGTACTAGCAGTGACTTTTAGCCATTACCTACCATCTATATTAGCACCAGTACTAATCAATCACTTGATTAAGTTGCAAACAATAATAACCATATCAGGTATTTCATGGCTCATTATCATTATCATCATCATCATTTAACCATATCTTTAAATTTAGTGAATCTACGTTTACTGGACAAGGAATAGATATATATGCAACAAGTGTTTGCATCCAATTCCTATCACTTAATGCATCAACAAATAAAGATACTCAAAGTAACCATTTCCAAAACATAGGAGACTTAGAATGCTCCGGGCTTGCCTTTTAGAAAAGATGAAGGTTGGTGATCAGGACACTCAAGAACTTCTTTGTTGGCTCCTTCTTGGGGGCTTGCACCACCTGCTCCTGAGCTTGCTGCTGTTCCTCTAGGAGTCCTTACTTGAATTCTAGAAGGGTATTTCTCTCTGGAACACCTATTGCATGCATATGCATAGTATAAGAATCATACATGCACAAGAGATTGAAGGTAAAGATGAAATGTGCAGTCATGTATAGATGGACGCATGAAAGACACGATGATACAAAATTAACACTTATTTTACTGAGTAGGTGCATATCTCTTCTAGACAACAAGAACTACACACTCACCAAGCTCTAACAACCTAAGATAAGGTTGTTCATCGTTAGTAAGAGGTCTAGCACCTGCAACTAACAAGTTATTTTAATTAGCCTAGCATCTAAATCATTACATCAACTCATAGCAAGCAAACAAATTATTCACTGCAATCATAGAGTCAAGGCTGCAAACAATAGCAACTAGTTTTACTCATAACTGGAGTTGTGCTAATCCAAAAGACATGCAACAAGATAATCTAGAAAGCTTACGAAATTGTCTAAAATTTATATTTAAACCTCTCAGCATGATTCCCAAGTTAATAAGGTCAAACAGGCACATTTATCAAATCTGGTCCAGAAATTCCAAAGAGCTATAATTTCTGAAGGCCAACTTTGAACAGGCATAACTCAAAAACTATTTGGCCAAATGCCATGAAAATTTAACACAAGCTAGTTAAGTGCGTTATATACAACTTTTTTTAGACAAGATTCCTTGCAAATCTCATCTTCATCGGTTAATTTGCTTATCTCTAAAATCTGTCCAGAAACTCACCGCGAATGAATTATAGTGAAAATAATATTTTATTACATACAAAAATAGTACTAAGAGCACTACCAATATTACCAACAGTTAACATACATCAAATGAACAATAGAAAACATAGTGGCCATTCCTAAATAACTTCCTTTGAAGCCTTTATTAATTTATTTAGATACTTAGGTTAAATAATAAACACCTAGACAAAATGTACAGAAAATTCCACAAAAATTACAGTAGCTTATACATGTCCCCAGTAGACTACTGTATAAATTTCACATCATTTGAACAATCATAACATCCTACACAAAAATGACAAGCCAGCAGGGCTTAAAATACCATAAATAGGAAACCCTAGTGAAAAGTGTCAAACAACAAAAGAAATATTTTTCTTAGCATCCTTAAGGTATCAGGACAACCTCCAATAAATTTCATGAGCACTGGATTCATAGATTAATTATAAAATTCACACAAGGATCACCTAATTATAAAAGGGAAATTAATAACTCAAAAACTATTCATGGAATGACTCTCAAATTTTTACCCGAGCTTCTACTCATCAAGAACAGCTCACCATACAAATTTCATAATTTTTGAGCATCGGAACTCTAGATATGAATTAAACAAATTTGCATTCATTTAAAAACATATTTTAAGTTGCAATTTAATTCTTCTAGAAACTTTACTACAAGTGTCCATGTTATATTTTTACTAAATACTACACTTCATAAGGAACACAACAAAATTTGGTTCACCAAAATTGGATCTCTAAAACTCCACTTATGATTTTCCAAATATGCATGCAAATCTGGAAATAAATGAACTTTCTTTTTCACTTCACAGTCACTGACGCTTGGGACCCACAGGTCAGTGGACCCCGCTGGTCAGTCTAACCAGAGCAGGGGACGCCGTTGACTGCGAGGAATCTCGACGACGATGAGGTTGCCGGCGACGAGGAGGGTACGACCGTGTCTGCCTCGACATCCCGCATCGAGTGACCTCCTAAACCTAAACTATACCGACCTCTAGGTGTGTCGGCCATGGCGCATGGCGGCGCTCCGACGAACCCTAGCTCTAGATGCTTGGCTAAGGTGTGCATAGGCTTCCTGGGACCATGTAGGACCTCCCTATGCTACTGCTACTGGCTGTGGTGAAGTGGTCGAACATGAGGCCATCGGTGGCGGCCATGGCGCGGCGGTGCGCGGCCATGTTCCAGCTCGGCTGGACCTGCATTGTTGGTAGCGTCTTCACCTGAGCATCTACACATGATGGAGAAGAAGAGCCGAGAGCTAGGGAAGGAGGAGAGGTGCAGTGATGTGCTGGCCACGGCGGACCGCGAGCGCGGCGGCGCTCCGGTGAGATTTGGCCAGGGCAGAGTTGGCAATGTCACTCACCTAGGGCTTGGCTGGCTCAGTGAGAACGTCGCCGAGGTCTGTAAGGTGCTAGCAGAGCTATGGTTGGAGTGGTGCTGGCTGTGGTGCAGCGGCAAGCTCGTGCGAGCTCAGCGGAGCACCACGGCATCGCTGCAGCTCGTTCTCTCCGCGGCGAGCGTGGATGCAAGCAGGGTGAGGCAAGGAAATGCAAATGAAGGCAGCGCTTGCTCCAGAGGACGCATGGGGTTGAGGTGTCCATGATGGCCAAACTTGTGGGGGGTAGCGCCGATGTACGGCTGCCACTGGGTGAGCTCGGCCCGACGCCAGTCGGCCCTATCGACCTGAACCCGAACGCCATCAGAGCCGGCACCGAGTGACTGTCAGCGTGAATTGCTGATGTTCAAACTCCTAAACCGTGAAGCACTAATGCAAGCCATTTAAACCAAAGTTGTAGACCTACATACCATATACAACTTCCATTAAAGGATCAAGTTTTAATTCCCAATGGTTTGCTAGTAAAGCATTCCAAAGTCGAGCCGATGAAACTGGAAATCAGAAAAAGACTTACAAATTTTTCTAAGTGCTGAATCAGCACCCAAATCTGCCTTGTGGGCCATGTTTGGGGCTGTTACACACATTTGCATGACTTGGCCTCTAAACAAAGTTTGTTCCATATATAATTTTCTACAACTTTGATTTAGGTTGCTCAGCCATGCAAAGCTTTTAACATGCAGTTCAAAAAAGGTCAAACAAGTTGGTTCCCTAGGTCAAACTAAACTCAACATGACTTAGGGGCTTAATTAGGTGAAGTAACCTTCATGAACAATGTTCCACTATGTACCCTAACTGTAGTTAAGGTGTTTTAGGTGATAATTAACCACACCACACATTGATCACACCAAAATCAAGCATCACATACATTGAAACAAGGAAAAAACAAGTGAATTTCTACTTTTGTTTCAAAGCCATGTTTCATATGGTTCATGAGTTTGTTGCATAGTACTGACTAACCATTTTCACTAAAGTATATGACCTGTTTCAAGAGTGAGTTGCACATGTTGCACTTGAGTGTTGCACACTATCCATTTTATAAAACAAACACACATGGAAAATAACATATGTTGCAATGTTTCGAAAGCATGTTCCAAACCATCTAAGCTCATGAATGGATGAATGATGCTCATGTTTATGAAATGCAAGTGCAAATGTGGAAGCCAAACACCAGGGGTGTTACAGAGGGTAACACCGATGCTATTGGGGAGAAGTACAGCGTGGACATCAGGAGCATTATGAATGGTACCAAGGTGAACTAGATTGATTTCCTCATTGACGAGTTGATGCGGTGCAAGCATGAAGTTAGGGGTTCCTTGGGTCATCAACCGTACATCATGGCATTAAACAAGCGCATAGTAGCCTTAGAGGGTATTGAGGGAGTCAGGCACAAATCCTTCTATCCTTGCCTCGATGACCGAGATTTCGTTGTTGGGGACATGCCTCAGCCTTAAGCTCCGATAGCTGAGGGAGGTGAGTCTTTAGCTCAAGGTGGTGCTCATGATCGTAGGAGAGGTGCGGATGCTACTATCCAAGGTTGGGTGCCTCTAGCTAGTTACTTCGATCCATTCTTTCAGGGTATCCATGCTCAGGTCCAAATGATAGTAGCGCAATTGGTGGAAAATTTGACTAGAGGTTCGAGCGTGAATAGAGGTTTTTGTAGGAGAGCCTCATCAATCCTTTGCAGGGTTTAGTGAGCACCTTGATTGAGAAGATGGACTCGCTCGCCACCAGAGAAGAGTTGCATGAGGTCCATAGTGATGTGGTGGCCTATGCTCAAAACATCGAGCAGATCAGGCAGTCATAGAACAACCTTGACACACACCTCCACCAGATTTTCTAGCTAGTGACTTCAAGTGTTCCTTCATTACTCGCTGCTCAAGTTATGTGCCTTGTGTGTTTCACACTTTAAGTTCCTTATTACGCTTTTCTAACTCAAATTTCGCCTTTCTTGCAGGTGTGGCTCTGCTTCGACCGGTACTTGACTTCCTAGATTTTATGAGTTACTTCGTCCTAACACTTGCTTCCTTGTCATTGTAGGAGCATCAATGACCATGCCTACCACTGCCACCATTACTCAAGCACATCAGCAAGCGCCTCCACCGCCTTTGTAGTTGTTGACATTTCTTAACGCAATCACCAAGTGTGGAGGTTTTAAGTCCATCACCGGTAAGGGTGCCAGAAATGCCTATTGGTATTTCTTAACACCATCACTAAGATTGTGTTAACCTTAGTGACACCATTAAGAAACACCAACTACGATAGTTCTTAACGATTACAGAAAATATCTACAAGCGCACGGATCTATCATTGTAGCATTTCACCCAAAAGTATTTAGGGTATAGTTATTTATATTTTCCCAAAGGAGGGCAAGGTATGAGTCTAGCATGAGCATAAACAAGATTACATACTTGCATAGTGGACCATAGTGCATGATAGGGGTAAAAGCGGTATATCAAGGATAGTGGACACACATCTAAGGCAACCTCAAGGATAAAAGGAAAACAAAGAATAAAAGAATTTTCCTACATGGAGCCTGCATGGTCAAATATAGCCATGCAAAGAACAGTTAATGATGATACAAGTTATATGATTAGAGTTAGAACTAAGTTTAAGATGGACAGGGAGATCTCTGAGCACTGGTCTACCAGCAAGCGTGAGAGACTTTAAAACTCCTACACAATACCTGAATGTGGGGGATTACAAGGGACGGACAAGGCTATCACCACCTACCACCTACCCCTCAACCATAGGGCACCATCATATCCGAAGGTTCCCATGCACTTAAGCTCCACACCCATGTACAAAGAAACTACCCATATCCCCCTGGGACACTGACCATACGGATCGACAAGCAAGAATATGGGCAAACCCGAAGGAATGATGAATAGTCACCTCAACCCTAGCTCTACTTCTACTCATACAAGTCATCTGAATGAATAAGCATGAAGTTGAACATGTTAAGATTACACAAACTATATGCTAGTTCATATATCATGATTATAACAAGACAACTATACTCTAGTTCATATGCACTACTTTGTAAATAATATGAGAGCAAGACTTTGGAAGAACTCTTCATAGTATTATTCATACCAAGATGTCACTCTTCTTCCAAGGAGACAAGCTCTCCAAGTAGCTCTTGCGTTGCTCACAAAAGTACTACTAAAACTAAAAGAGTACAAGAGATGGTAGTGAGGTGTTTGGCTCCAAATGATGTTGTGTGTTGAGAATGAGCTCTAGCCCTCTTCTTATACTAGTGGCTTGGTCGGTTCAGCGCTAACAAAATAGGAAACACCCGAGAATAGCCATAGCATGGTGGCATGCAACCGCAATAGAAAGGTTGGGTCGAGTGGAGGCGGTGGGGTTATAGCCGCACCCTGGGTGCGCCCGCACCCTGGTGGGCCTGCCTCACGACCGTCTTCGTGTGGTTGGTTCCTGGGTGGGCCTAGACCACTGCCACGCGGTGCTCGGCCCAATTTTTTTTTTGGAGTGGGCCTTTGCTTGGTACTTTGGTATAGAATCTGCGTTACGCTTTCTGTTTCGCACATTTTGTTCATTTTCCACTTGTATTCGAATATTTATTGTGCAAAACATGTTTTCTCCAATACATTTGGAACTATGTCAATAGTAAAAGCATATGTGTCAAAAGATTGTTTATTTCTCCTATTTTGGATAAGAATTGGCGGTCGAATGTTGTCGTTAGCAACCGCCAACAAATCCTCCAAGCTTAACCTTTGCTTGTCCCGAGCAAATAGTTAAGTACTTGGTTGTTGATCAGGAGTTGCTACTATGCTGATACAATTCACAAGTGCCATGCCTATAACAAAGTATTCTTCCACAATTTAAATAAATTGGCATTTTATCCACCCTTTACCTTGATCTCTGTGGGGCGTATAGCTTTTCCAAGTGCTTGGGCGGTTGCAAGATAGAACGGTTATAACAAAATCACCAATCATTCATTCTTTGATCAACCATCTATCCAGAGGTTTTATAAGTTTTGTAAAACAAATGTAAGTTCCTCAAATGATTCTCTTGATTGCTCAAATGTGTATGAAACCTCACCAAAGGCATTTGGTATTTGCCTTCTTTTTCATAACCTATCACTAAGGCTTTTGAGTGGAGTTTTGGGTAGCTATGAAAGGTGGGGCATACTTGCATCACATATTTTGCTAAGTCAAAAACCAAACCTCAAGGAGATGCAAGTCATACACTTTGATCAAGATGTGTGAGTGTGTGGAATTTTCATAAAGTCCTAATTCTAAATATTTTTGGTACTCCTTGAATCATGACTCTCTCTCTTTTGGATGAATGCCTTTTTATTTGAAAGTATGGGCTATCTTTATTTCTTTTTTTCTTTTCTATTCTTTTCTTCATGCTCTTTGGCATGCATTTTTTCTCTCATGCCTTTTGGCATGGACATTTTTATTTTCTGTTTTTTAAGCATAGGCCTACTATTCTTTTTGGCATATGAATTTTTTTGAGAGAGAGAGAGACATGATAAATGAATGGAGTAATTATTTGGTGGGCGGAAAAAGCATGTTTTTGTGTAACTCTCAGTTTAAGAGTCAGTAGTTTTATTTGTGGGTGTACGTGTGTCTTGATCAAAGGTGCATGGCAAGAATCTCAACAAGGGTCACAACAATTTGACAAAGCTCAATGCTCAAACAAGTAGCATATGATTAGGGTTCAATGATCAAACTAAACATCATGTTTTTAACTCAACCATGTCTATACTCAGTAGTTTTTGGTTCAATGATCAAACTAAACATCATGTTTTAATTTGATCAAGGTAGGCTAAACAATCTAAGCACCATGCTTAATTTGAAAAGCCTATGAGAGTATGATTGCACACTAACCATACTTCAAACCAAAACATGTTTACATAGAACATGATGAGTTTTATTCTAAATGTATGAAAAGTAAACTTCATTGTTTTTATTTTAGCATGTATATTTCATAGTTTTGTTATAAAAGAATTATAAACAACTTTGTATTAAGCAAAGTATAAAGGATAACTACCGATTTACCTTCAGCAAAAGCTCAATGTTTAAAGTCTAATGAGTAGAATTCTTCTCCTTTCATTTCTTGCTTGACGATGGGACATCCATGCCCGGAGGAGTAGGCGTGGATGACTGCACCTTCTTTGGTCTCCACACCATTTTGTTTGATTTTGGTGGTGTGGTGGTGGACTTTGGAGCTTCTTCTTTTTGTATTCACGCCTTTTTGTCCTTTTTGGGTGGTGTGGGAATAACCTTCAGGGTTTCTACTTTTTTTGGGTTGTTCTTTTCTACTCCAGCGTCTTTCTATTTTCTTTATTTTTCTTGATGAGGCTATCCACTAGTTGAAGTTGTATCTCAACCTCCTTTATACCTTGTGGGTTCAGCCTGTACTTGATACGGGTCATAGAGCATTGCTGCTGCCTAGGCCAAAAGTCACACTTCTCTTCTTTGCCATTGATGTTGAAGCAGAATTCTCTAGCTCCAACATCAATTTGTGCTCCCATAGTGCTGAGGAATGGTCGCCCAAGGATGCGGGGTGATTCTTTTGTAGTTTCCATGTCTAGCACCACAAAATCAACTGGGACAAAGTATATCTAGATTTTCACTAGGATATCTTCAGCAATCCTAGTTGGATAGCGGACCATGGGGTAGGCCAGCTAGAGCATCATTGGTGTAGTTGTGAGATGGGTGAAGTTTAGCTTATCAAACATGACCCTGGGCATCACGCTGATGCTAGCCCCTAGGTAGCATAAGGCATTATCAAACTATTGGGTGCCAATGGAGCATGTTGTAGTGGGGCACCTAGGGTCCTTCTTTTCTGGTAGACAGTTGAGTATAGTAGCGCTACACTCCTCCAATAGCTTTACGACCTCCATGGATGGCAATGGTCGCTTGTTGTTGATGATGTCTTTGATGTTCTTTGTGTAGGAAGGTACATGTAAGATGTCCATTAATGGGACACTCACATGTATCTCCTCTATCATCTCCACAAAACGAGTGAATTGCTCATCCATGACATGCTTCCTTTTTCTTGTGGGAAATGGTAAGTAGCTTGTATCAACAAAGTCTTGTGGTGCCGTTTCCTCATCTTCTTCTTGATCTTTTTGTGTTTTTGTTGATGATGAAGGTTCGTCCTCCTATTGCCCTTGTGCTTTTCCTGCTTTATGGTTAGGGTTTGGTGGATCACGAGTGGACTTACCACCCCTCATAGTCACCACATTTACTTTTTCAAGAGAATTCTCGAGTTGCCCTGGGATCTTCCCTTCATTATTAATAGGAAAAGCAGCAACAATTTGAGCAAATTTTGTTTCTATCATTTTATTAAAGCTCAATTGATTTTGAATAGAGAAAGTTAAACCTTCTATTTTAAAGTTAATATTTCTTATCATTTTATCTTTATACATTAACTTCTTAGTGAGATTTTCATTAATTTTAACTTGATTTAGAACTAGGTGTTTCAAGGAGGGTTGATTTGAATTGTAATTTGAATTGAAGCTCGAATTACCTACTTAAAGGCGGGACTGATTGTTCCACCCGTTATTGTTACCTTGACGGAACCCATTGTTGATGTACGATGCTTCTTCACGGGTTTCGGGGCAGTTATTCCCTAAATGTCTGACTTCACCACAGACTTCACAAGTTGTAACACCCTAAAATTTGCTTCTCTTGAAATAGAGCTAAAATGATTTAATTTTATATTTTTATGCTCATGAAAACATGGGGAAATAATAAATTTTCATTAGATTAAAATTTATCTTAAGGTAGAAACGTGTTTGTTGCATTCATGCCGGTCGCACCTTGTGTTTCTATGTGCAAAATGTGTTTTTTTAAAATACGTTTAGGAGACGAATATCTATCTCTAGGAATTTTCTAGCTTCTTTTAGTAATTTAATTCCTACCTCCTTCACCTTAATCTTTATGTTCCAAGTTCCCAATAATCTTTTCATAAGCTCCAAATACTTTATTTGGGTTCATCATGTTCCAAAGTGTCTCTGAGAATTTTCCCCAAATTTTCGGAGGTCTCGGAGTATTTTTCATGGCTTAAATATCAATTATGGACTTTTCTAGAATTATATTATTCATGAAATTAATCAATTCCAAAAATAAATAATATATCTTATTTTTCAACCAACTCTCAAAGCCCATGTGCAATAATCCTAATAAATCCTAAAGGCCCATGCATTTATTTACTAATGGGCTTTAATGATTATTTAGGTCGATTAGTAAATATGGAGGGTGCAACATCAATTAGTACCATATTGCCAGTTGATGTAGATGTGGAGAGTTTTTCTCTCAATAAATATGTACCAACCCCTTGGGCAAAGCACACCAAAACTACCGTAATGGAAGCCCGTAGTTTGGGAAATCCCTTGTGTAGTAAATTAGATTTTTCTCCTCTCGCCGTCGCCATCGTCGTCACCGCAACGATGCCTGACGTCGTAGACCCACCGTTGATCGCAAGAAGGACCTAGGTGAGTTTGCCTTCTTCACCTCTTATTCCCTGTGATCTCGGCACGTCAAACCGTGGCCTCTAGGGCCCAACCCAAGCGCTCAGGGGAGCTTCTCATCGTCGGTATTGGAGCTTCGCCGTGCTGGTTTTCTTCTCTGGCCGGTGACTCTCTCTCCCCCTCCTTTCTAATTTAGGCTATCCGGATTCAATCCAACGGTCAAAGATCGCCCATACCCCTTCAGTGGGTTTATTTGCAAAAGAGCCCCTACAGTTTCGTGTAATATAACCCGCAGTCCATGGCGACTTCCAGAATATGTTTTCCTATTCCAAAAGCGTAGTTTCTTTCTAGTAGATTCAGAATATGTTTTCTCTTTCAAAAAGCATAAAATCCCTCTATTAGATTCAAAATACATTTTCGTCTTTTGAAAACATAGTTTCTTGGGTTAGATCCAAAATACGCTTTCATCTATTTATAGTTTTGCCACTAGTCTTATTTAGGCCACAAAATCTTTGTTTTAACTCCTTTTTGATCCATTCAAGTTGCGTTAGATTCGTAATTGAGTAATCCACATGTTCATCCTACTGCTAAAAATATATTTTCAACTTTTGAAATTCGAGGTTAGATTTAATCTATTATTTTATTAAAGCAAATCTTGTTTAATTCATAACTTTTTCATTATAGCTCCGATTAGAGTGCTTTTCGCGTCTGTGTGTTCGTAGCGAGACATAGATTCAATTTACAAACTTTTTATCTTGATTTTGTGTTTAGTGTACTATTCTAATTTAGATATATTATTTGCTTCGTGTATATTTGCATGGATATTTGTGTTGTGCTTTATGATCATGTCCAGTCGGTGAGCTTTGCGTTGGTGATATAAAAGAAGTTGGTGTTCTAGAAGAAGTCCTTTGGAGGTTACAATTCAATAGAAGAAGGATTTGAGTTTGAGGCATGTATAGCATGGGATCATCCTTGATTCCTATCAACTTTAATACATTTAATTCATATTGCATGTGTCACCTGATAGGGATTCCCTAGAATTGAACTTATACCTTGTCTCCTATGGGATATGCATTGGGTAGTATGATGCTAATGCTCAATTAAAGACCATGATCTTGTAACTTGACTAATGGTATATGCAATAAACACTAAAGGATGCTTTTTAGCAACATGGAACAAGGGGCCTAGAGCATTGGGCTGTTTTTATGGTGCTCTAGATTCCTCACCCTAAGGACTTATTTGTAAGCGAACATCCAGGACTTACAGTACAACTATGAGGGCTACATGGCTCTGGCTTTAGCTTAGTATGAGGACATTTTCTAGCTTGTTAGTGGTTACCTTTATTGGTGTAAGAATGACTTAACGAATCGGCTATAGTGTGGCCTCTGTTCCCTTGTGTATAGGCTACGCGTCATTGTGCCATCCGGAAGGAGGGGGCTCTACATCTGTTTGCCAAGTGAATCTAATGGCCCTAACCTATTAGACGAACCTTTAAAAGGCTTTATAGTGAACCCTACCGACCTTCCTTGGAAGTGGGTCAAGAGATTAGCTACCTCGAGCGATAGTGTAAATCATAACTCACAATAAAAGTGTACAACCTTTGCAGAGTGTAAAACTAGTATATGAGCTGTGCTCATGGTCACGAGCGGCCTTGGAATATTTACAGAATAGATGATCATTAATGGTTAATGATGTTGAACACTGAGGATACTAATGATAAAGATGCTCACTAATGAATACTGTTTATGCTATTCATTATTCATGTTTACCTGATCATGTGTTTATGGGTTTATGATAACTTTGTTGCCACCCTATTGCTAAAATCATGACTCAATAAAAGCTAATCGCAGTTTAACCACTGTCAGCCTTTTGAGCCTCATGAACCCCATGTTATATTTGTTAAGTACGACATGTACTTACGCTTGCTTTATTTTTCACATATTTGAAAAAAAATCCCAGATGGGTACCAGATTGCTAGAGTTTGGAGGAATTAGGCTTGTGATCAACTAGTCAGTTATCCCTATGGATTGGAGTCTTCACTCGAAGATCAGAGTTGTCTTTCCACTGTTTGCTGTATAAGGTTATATCCATTATACTGAGTACGCTATATATTGAGCATTGTCTTTTGATATTACCCTTATTTGTAGCTATATGTGACATTTAACTTCCTGGGCTCACATATGGTGCATATCTAGTTTTATTCTTAAAATCAGGTGCTACAAAGTGGTATCAAAGCAATGCTGACTATAGAACACAAGCCTAGTAGAAACTTGTCGTTCTAAGGTTTAGAAGTTGCTACAAAAACCCTTGCTCTTTGAACCTTGATATTTTCTTCTCTACTATATCTCTACCCTTGCTATTCATCTCTACCTTGGTGCTTATTTTAAAGTCTTTGTTCTCATCTTCACTCCTTGATTTGATATGCTTTTAGAACTATCCCTCATCACCTTCTTCCATAATCTGAAGATGAGTCTTAGGATTGTTACCCCTAGTACAATGAGGACGATAGTATCGCAAGTTGAGTCAATGATTGAATTGCGCACCTTTAGTGCTTTGTTGAATTGTCATTATGCTTCTGCTTGTTTTGAATCTTTGTAATGATTGCAATGATCTTGTTGGGTGTTTCCACAATTTAATTTAGTTCATAGGCCTAAGGTATAAGGATTAATGAAATAAATAATCGGGTTTTGGTTGTCTTTTGTTTTCTCTATTCTATTTTTTCGGAGAAACTTGTGCTCTTCAGCTTTTATCTCTGTTTTTGGAAGACCAAAAATCATAGAAAATTGCATACAACAGTGGACTTCAACATCTTTCTCTAAACACAAGAATCACCCTAATAGCTATGTTGGTTATGGAATTATGAAAATCACAAGACGATGCACCTGTGCTGTCTGAAGCCTAGAGCAGTTTCTATTGTGCACTATTTTTGACTACATGAACTACAGAATTTGGAAAACTGTTCTATAAAGAAGTTGTGGAGGATTCGATAAGATTTCAATGGTATAAGCTACAACTTCATTGGATTAACAGAATGAGAGTTACGACTATTTTACTGCACTACTATTTTTCACCTCGCGAGGAATTTTAGATTTCTTGTCCTTCCCATACACAAGAGTCTCATTGGGATGGCAGAATGTCATGATACTAGTTAGCTCATCTAGAAGGAGGTGCAAGCTACCCTTTTTGTGTCCCCTAGTTGATCTTTTCTTAAGGGGGGTAGCCAGGTTGAAGGATTTGCAAGATGAAGTTTCATACGTTCTAGTTATTCATTTGGAAGCATCGATTATCTCTGTGGTGGGGTCTTGTATTGTCTCTCATACTATTAATCTGATATTGCCATCTCTTGAAGCTACATTTAAGAATGCTATGAATGACTGAGTCCTAATTCATACATGTTGAAACACAAATGGTTGCTACTAGGATAAGTGCTTCACAAGGTGCTGGAAGGAATCTTGCCAATTCTAATCCACCGCCATCCAATTCTTCATTTATAGAGCAAGCATTGATGGCACAAACTCAGTTATTACAGACTATTGCTCAAAGTGTTCTGAACAACCTACATCAAGTGCCACCTATTGACAAGCGTGGTGAATTTTTGAAGGGACACCCACCGACATTCTCTCATACAAGCGAACCACTAGAAGCTGATGACTAGCTTAGAGCTGTGGAGCAACAATTGGACATAGCTCAGTGAGATGACCATGAGAAGGTGTTTTTTGCGTTCGGCCAACTCTAGGGCATAGCACAAGACTGGTGGGAGTCTTACCAGTATGGACGTCCCAACAATGTTGGACAGATCACCTAGAAGGAGTTTAGCGAGAGCTTCAGGTCGTACCATATTCCCATAGTGTGGTAGAACTCAAGCCAAATGAGTTCTGGGCTCTCAAGTAAGGATCTATGACTGTGTGTGAGTATTGTGACATGTTCACTTAGTTGTCGTGCTATGCTCTAGAAGAAGTGGATAATGATGCTAAGAAACAGAAATGCTTTTTGAAAGGACTGAATGATGGAGTTCAATTGCAGTTGATGACTATTGTGTATCCTAATTTCAAAACATTGGTGGATAGAGCAATTGTAATTGAGAACAACCATCGAGAGATGGAAGAGAAGAAGAGAAAGCATGACCTTCAATGCCAGTTAAGAAATACTCGTCTCTGTTTCGTTACACAACTAGAATATCAGTCACACCCTATGAATCTACTTGGAAGTAATGATCAAGATCAGTATCATCAACCTAATGATGAAGTGTAGCTATTTAGCTCGCAAGAGCCATGTTTGTCATCTCCCACTACCACCGTGATAACGACAAATACTTCTACTAGTAAGGAAGGTTATGATTGTGGTGAGATTGAACCCTATAAGAATGATTGTCTTGAGAAGTTTGCTGAGAGTAATCAAAGCTAGAATCAACAGCAGTAGGAGCTAGAACAAAATGTCCATAAGGAGCAGGTGCAAGGCAATAAGTTAAAGCGAAACTACATTCAAGGCAGGTTGAACAATGTGAATCTAATTATCACTCGTGGAGCTAAGGAGGTCGTTTATGGTTTGATTGTAATAATCTCAGACACTACTATGGTGTTGTTTGACCCCAGTGCATCACATTCATTCATATCTAGAGAATATGTGGAAGAACATAAGATAACTATGCTTCCAATGAGGAAACCCTAATACTTAACTCTCTAGGAGGAGAAAAGAAGGCAAACCGCATATGCCTAAAAGTTAGTCTTAACATAAAAGGGAAGAACTTCGAGGCAAACCTTATAGTTTTGGAGTTAATGGACATTGATGTTATTCTTGGAAAGGGTTGGGTATCTGCTTGTAAAGGAGTAATTAAGTATGCTCAATGTTCGATGCTACTAACAACACCATCAGGAGAAAGAATTGAGTATGAGGGTATTCAACCTGTACCTCAGGAAGATGAGAATGACCTATTAGAAGGTGTGTCCTGTGAGGATAGTAAAGTGGACTATGAGTTTTTAGATGGTAATGTAGAGTAACAAACACCTTGGGAAGGAGATATGAGACATCTATAGTTGGTTCTACGTGGTCTTAGAATTGTGTTTGAGAGTTGAGCAACTTAACCTGAGCATCTGTAGTCATTAAAGTTTTAAAGTTGGTAATGGGACCTACTTTGGACCAAGAAAGTGAAAAGGCTCCATTGGAAGGAAAACATATGAAGAAAGAGATTTAATAGTATGGACTAAAAGGAAAGGTGGCCTAGTGATTGGAGTTACAAAAGAATTGTTAGGAGTACCCATCAAAATCTTGGAATTAGTTAAGCAAGTTACTTTGAGTAAGGTTATCAAAGTGACATAGCGGAAGCATGATAGCCCATAACCCACAAGTTCTAGGATTGGATTACTCGAGGAAGTGAAGAAGTTTTCAAAGGCATAGTATCCATATCTCTTCGATTACCATCTTCTGAATCTTGAGGACGAGATTTATCTTAAGGGGGGTAGAATTGTAACACCCTAAAATTTGCTTCTCTTAAAATAGAGCTAAAATGATTTA
Source organism: Miscanthus floridulus (assembly GCF_019320115.1). Taxonomy (NCBI): domain Eukaryota; kingdom Viridiplantae; phylum Streptophyta; class Magnoliopsida; order Poales; family Poaceae; genus Miscanthus; species Miscanthus floridulus. The sequence continues at coordinate 74,258,492 of NC_089588.1, forward strand.
ATTTTGTATTTTTATGCTCATGAAAACATGGGGGAAATAATAAATTTTCATTAGATTAAAATTTATCTTATGGTAGAAACGTGTTTGTTGCATTCATGTCGGTCGCACCTTGTGTTTCTATGTAAAAAATGTGCCTTTTTTAAAAATACGTTTAGGAGACGAATATCTATCTCTAGGAATTTTGTAGTTTCTTTCAGTAATTTAATTCCTACCTCCTTCACCTTAATCTTTATGTTCCAAGTTTCCAATAATCTTTTCATGAGCTCCAAATACTTTATTTGGGTTCATCATGTTCCAAAGTGTCTCTGGGAATTTTCCCCAAATTTTTGGAGGTCTCAGAGTATTTTTTGTGGCTTAAATATCAATTATGGACTTTTCTAGAATTATATTATTCGTGAAATTAATCAATTCTGAAAATAAATAATATATCTTATTTTCCAACCAACTCTCAAAGCCCATGCATTTATTTACTAATGGGCTTTAATGATTATTTAGGTCCATTAGTAAATATGGAGGGTGCAACATCAATTAGTACCATATTGCTAGTAGATGTAGATGTGGGGAGTTTTTTCTCCCTATAAATATGTACCAACCCCTTGGGCAAAGCACACCAAAACTACCATAAGGGGAGCCCCTAGTTTGGAAAATCCCTCGTGTAGTAAATTAGATTTTTCTCCTCTAACCGCCGCCATCGCCGTCGCCGCCACGCTGCTCGACGTCGTAGACCCGCCATCAATCGCAAGAAGGCCCTAGGTGAGTTCGCCGTCTTCACCTCTTATTCCTGTGCCCTTGGCTCATCAGACCGTGGCCTCTAGGGCCCAAACCAAGCGCTCTGGGGAGCTTCTCGTCGTCGATAATGGAGCTCCACCGTGTCGGTTTTCTTCTCTGGCCGGTGACTCTCTCTCTCCCTCCTTTCTAATTTGGGCCATCTAGATTCAATGCAACGGTCTAAGATCGCCCGTATGCCTTCGTCGAGTTTATTTGCAAAAGAGCCCCTGTAGTTTTGCGTAATATAGCCCGTAGTCCATGGCGCACTTCTAGAATATGTTTTCCTATTCCGAAAGCATAGTTTCTTTCTAGTAGATTCTGAATACGTTTTCTCTTTCAGAAAAAGTAAAATCCCACTGTTACATTCAAAATACGTTTCTTCTTTTGAAAACATAGTTTCTTCAGTTAGATCCAAAATACGCTTTCATCTATTTACAATTTTGCCACTATTCTTATTTAGGCCATAAAATCTTTGTTTTAACTCCGTTTTGATCCATTCAAGTTGCATTAGATTCGTAATTGAGTAATCCACATGTTCATCCTACTGCTAAAAATATATTTTCAACTTTTGAAATTCGAGGTTAGATTTAATCTATTATTTTATTAAAGCAAATCTTGTTTAATTCATAACTTTTTCGTTATAGCTCCGATTAGAGTGCTTTTCGCGTCTATGTGTTCATAACGAGACATAGATTTGTTTTACAAACTTTTCATCTTGATTTTATGTTTAGTGTACTATTCTAATTTAGATCTATTATTTGCTTCGTGTATATTTGCATGGATCTAGTCGGTGAGCTTTGCGTTGGTGATATAAAAGATGTTGGTGATCCAGAAGAAGTACTTTGGAGGTTACACTTCAATAGAAGAAGGATTTGAGTTTGAGGCAAGTATAGCATGGGATCATCCTTGTTTCCTATCAACTTTAATACATTTAATTCAAATTGCATGTGTCACCTTGATAGGGATTCCCTAGAATTGAACTTATACCTTGTCTCCTATGGGATATGCAATGGGTAGTATGATGCTAGTGCTCAATTAAAGATCATGATCTTGTAACTTGACTATTGGTATATGCAATAAACACTAAAAGATGCTTTTTAGCAACATGGAACAAGGGGGCTAGAGTATTGGGCTATTTTTATGGTGCTCTAGATTCCTCTCCCTAAGGATTTATCTGTAAGCGAACATCTAGGACTTATAGTACTGCTGTGAGGGCTACATGGCTCTAGCTTTAGCTTAGTATGAGGACCATTTCTAGCTTGTTAGTGATTACCTTTATTGGTGTAAGAATGACTTGACGAATCAGGTATAGTGCGGCCTCTATCCCCTTGTGTACAGGCTACACGTCATTGTGCCATTGGGAAGGGGGGCTCTGCATCTGTTTGCCGATTGAATCTAATGGCCCTAACCTGTTA